>NW_020955307.1:282850-407597 GCF_003031625.1 Empidonax traillii
TATCACAACTGTAATGCATTAAAAGTTATTTACACTTTTACTAGCATTTCAATTAAGATAGGGAACTATTGAGAAATTCTAAATGGAAAATTAAAATGATGTACCTATGTGCTTCTTCCACATTTCCAGCATCCCAAAGATGGTGATAAACTATGTGAATCTATGAGCTAAGGCTGATGAGGTTCAAGCTGCACAACAACTTGTGCTTTAGGGCACGGCTGTTGTGCTCTGTTGAGATCATATAGTGAAGCACTCATTTCCAAAACTGGTCTTCAGCCTCACACCCCATGGATCCTTCTTTAACAAGCACCGACCCTGGTTACCTCGTAGTGAGGTCACCAAATGCCACTGGTTGGTGACACTCAAGCAGCACAAAAATAAACTACAGCAAAGCAGGCTCATGATTCACACTCTGCTCTCATTGTTATTTTCAGTATTTGGTCTATGAATTTAAAGACCTTTTTGAGCATTTACTGTCAGATGCTTCATTATGAGAACGTTACCAAAAGGGAGCTGACGAAGTATAGTTATTGTCTTGTCAAGATAAGTTCTACAGCTGGCAATAGGGCACAGGACACAGTGTGCACCTGTACAGTTTCCAAGGAATTTGTTCAAGAAAATAGAAGCATCTCACCCAGAAACATCAGAGGTCACATTTTGTCTACATTAAATCTAGTGTATAATCAATTAACATTTATATGCCAGATATGTACTGAGTAATGCACAAAGTAAGGATTGTTTTTCTCCCTAAGTCCTGTGAAAGCTTCTATAATCCCCTACTATCTTCAGCCATGACTGACCTTGTATGATGAAATCAGAGCACCTGTAGGTTTTGCTATTAAGCAAGTCAGGCATCAAAACATCACAAAAAAAAAAAAGGGCAATCTTCTGACTCACAGCAAAGCTCAACAGACAAATTTTAGCTTTATTTTTGTCTGTTACAATAAGTTTAATTTAACAAGAATTATAGATTGTCTTCAGTCAAAAAGAACATACTTGTACGGTGCTGATAGCATTGCCTATAAATTAAGATTGCCCAATCCTTCCCACCATAAAACTGTCTGCAGTTTACTTATAATGAAAATTTTAAACTCTGGGTTTTTCAGTGGCAGTTTCTGTCCTCAATCCTTATTTTCCTTATTTACTTGAAAGTTTCAGCCAAAATACATCAGCCATTTTTGAAAAAAGGAGAGGATAAACAGCCTTTATGCTCATTAAATTGTAACAGTTTCTATTTGAAGGTGTCCAGCTCTAGTTCTCCTCCAGTCTTTGGGGGTTAGTACTTCAATCACAGGGAGAATGGTGATCTTTCCCCAGTGTGTTCCTACTGCTGTGGCTACAAAAACTTGCCTCTGTTCTTCCCGAGGAAGGGGGTAGATCTGAAATTGCTCAGTAAAGAAACATATTTTAGCAGTTAAACTCCCACAAGACTTTGTTCCTTGTTCTAGCCTGGGTCCCTTGCCAGCAGAATCAGAAGGGTTATGGTAGCTGAGCCCTCATACTGCAGCAGACACCCTGCCAGACGTCCACTCATCAGTGTGGCAGCTGTTGGCCTGGAATGCAAAGGGAGGTCAGCCGGACAGGCGCTCTGAGCGAGACGAGTGTCCCTCCAGGGGCACAAAAAAGGCAGAAAGCAAAGGCAGTATTGGTAGAAATAGGATAAGCAAGAGAAGGATGGATGGCCTAGGAGGAGCATGCAACTGATACAAAAAGCCATACATGGCAAAGAAACTGGACTGTAGGAAGTACAGAGGATGCTGTAGCAGAAAGGTCACTTCTTGGGAGATGGGAAGGGGCTAAAATACCTCTCTGATTACAAAAGACTTCTCCTCCCTGGACAGTCTAGAGATGAATTAAAGATTTGCACTCAGCAATTATCTGTGAATGTTACTGGTAAAGCAAACTGAAAACTGTTTTTTTTCACTCCTATATTCTGTAAAGATGTCACACAGAACAGAAGAGTACAATGATTGTGACACACTTCACCAAAGTGGTATTTTGTCTTCAGGCAGAAGAATAGCAACAAAAAAGCCCTCCTATTTTTATATTTATGCTCTAAACAGTTTTTCAGAAAGAATCTGAAGTTAATGTTGCAGGCTTCCACTCTTAATAGAAAAAATTCCAAGAACACAGGATCTGAACCAAACTCAAGGCTGAGTTTGTCACCCGAACTGAGATGATGACAAAAATAAGTTATGATAAAACTTGTGAAAATCACAGTATTTTTGCCATAATTTTTGCTGTGTTATACCCAAGATACCTCAATAGGAAGCTATTCAACTATTTTTAATGGAATATAGAGAAACAGTTAAAACAACAAAAAAACAAAAGAAAACTAATAGTTTTCAAAACCTGAAATAGCTGTCAGTGTTCCCAGAATACCAGCTTCAGGGATGACTGCTAACCCAATGATGCCTGCAGCAGAGGAAGCTTACTGTCTTTAGGATACACACTTGCCCTGCCCTGTGACAGAGCTTCTCCAGCTATTACTGTCTCTCTCTTCCCCTTCTCTGCCTTATACAGAATCAGTAGGTGCTGCAGCAGCATAACCTCAAAATATAGTTGTTCAATCAACACTTGAATCTACACCCTTAAAAGGACAACCTCCCTATTAACTCAGGAGACAATGACAACAACCCTATTCAGATTAAGTTTATGAGTCAATCAATTATAATTCCCTCCTGACCTCAAAATCATAAGCGTAGGGCTGACTCCTGAAAAGCAAGGGACCTAGATCAAGAAATAACAGATAAATGAAAAATACCTCGTTTCATGTACTCCAGCGTTTGTATGTGCACTCCCAGGGTAAGTATCACTAGACCCAGTTGTGCAGACAGCACTCCTACCTAATACCCTGGCACACTGTCTCACTCTCAGAAGCCCTTGCGGTGCACAATAAATTTTTACCTGCCATATCTTTGAGAGCAGGTTGCCCTCAGTGGATCACTTAGTGTAATCTAGCCAGAACTGCCAAGATCCACGGAAGCTCAATATCACTGGTACAATATTCTCAGTCACATATTTATTCAGTCAAATTATACAGATACAGAGCCATGATTGAGCTGCAACAGGGAAACAGCAGTTGCAAATATATCTCAAAGCTTTTCCTTGAAAATCGGTAAAAATTACAGGCTGGCTCATTGCTGAAAGTATGGAATTTGACAACTAAGGTGACCAAGGTGGGGTAACTAAGGTGGGGTACAAGGAGACAAGAGAACTGGTTCCCTATTTCAGCAGCTGCAGAAAGAGAAGCTGGGATATGAAGCCTTTATACTGGGGAGAAAAATGGAAATTAACTTAAAAATTAAAATACAAATTCCTGGTAGACATGGAATCCCTTTCAAGTTAACTCCAAGATGAAAGTTTTCTCTCAAGTACATATAACACTGTGTTTTTAACCCACCTGAAAACCTTTGCCATTATTATTCCAAACAAATATCCCACAATTCAGAATTACTTGTCCAAAGCTAGGAGCTATGTTAGGATGCACAATTAGCAGGCTTACTTAAAACTCATCTTCCCCAGACAGCCTGACTTGTCAAACTTTGCTACATAGAAAAATTAGCACAAGTCTGAAGAGTTGTTTTACCTCAGAGGCTAAAAATATTTTTTTAAAAAAGAATAAAGCACCAGTAGAAAAAGCTAGGATAAAGAGGTACAACACAGCTTATGGATGAAGGTCATCAGCCAGCATTTTTAAGACAAAGCACTCTTAAAAAGCTTTTTTAATAGCAATCACTTAGATTCAGAGTAAAATACAAGACGTACTGACCATTCCTGATATTATTAATAGGTATATCCTTAATTACTGTATCTGTAAGTAAAATATCTAAGTATAGCATAATAGCAAATATATATATGCTCACCTTTGCCAAGAACCACCATGTCATTCTTCAATGTTTTCAAGACCACAAATAACGTTGGATACTCAATTATTACTTTGCCTTTCAAATTGTCTAAGAGGCTTCTACTGGCATCCAGTTCACTGTACCTTAAAAATAAGAGGAAGTTTATTTTGGATTTTAATACTAGCAAGAGCGTAACATATATTTTCTGGCAAAAGAAAAAATCAAAAAGCTCTCTGGTATTTCACATGACTTTCAGGTCCAGAAGAACTACCTTATCATTCAAATTACACATCCAGTCATATTATCCAACTGCATAGGTTTTTTTAAACCCTCCTAAGATCTAAATATAAAGAACAAGAGAAGAATCTAAGTCAAATTTCTCTAAGAGATGAAATAATTTATTATGTCATAACAAATGTATTTGGCAAATCAGATATGGACAAATGGTTATCAAAATTGATATATTTATCAAAACCAGGTTCTAAATTAAAAATAACACTTAATATCTTACTTACAGGCTTTAACACTACAGGTAGTAGTGTACCTTACTTATCATGTTTGCTTATGAAGTACCAGTGAAGCACTGGGAGAATGAAATAAAAAGCGTATCTGAACAACTACCAAAGCACAGGTATACTGGAAGCACTTGGAGCTCTGTTTTTGTAGGAGAGATACCCCTGTTCTGATACAAGAACACTTCAGCAATAACTCATAAAAGATGGTGCAACACCCCTGTAATGCCAAAGCAAATCTCTGCTTACAGCACCATCAGCTACAAACCCCCTGCAGAAATTCTCACGTATGTGTGTGCTACAAGAGGCGCACGACTCGGATGCGCACTCCCTTCCTGGAAAAATGGCTCCTCCTCACCCCGGAGAGTGAAACCAGGGATGTAACAAATGATACCACAGTAACAGAAAATAAACTGAGCACCCTCTCCACAAGCATTTTCTCAAATTGTAATATTCTCTCCCAGCTCTCCAACTAGAAAACTGGATGTGAGATCTTAGGGAAAGGAAGGGAATTTCAAAGGCCTCTGAAGGTGAAACCCTGTTGCTTTCACTTGCTATAAGTGCAGCATCCAAAGGATGCTCTTTATATTATTACACTGCAATCTGAGTTATGCAATTCTTTCTGTAATCAGCATTATTAAATTACCACTAAGCTATTGTATAAGCTAAAGGCAAATGAAGTTGAAAACCAAATATACTGCAGGCAGCACGTGGAGTTTCCCATGGCTGCTGTACCTCCTCTGATCACTAAAATACTATGCAGTTGTATTTTCTTTTGCCAAAACCAACACTGGATGGTGAAGGATCCATATACTTAATGATTTACAGCAATGTGTGATTAAGAGCAGTAGATCAGGAGTCAGCACATAAGAAGAATACCGAGGATAAAACAGGATTTGAGTTCTTGGGATTTAAGGAAGACTTAGTTTGAGCAAAAATTCTCTCATATTCAACTTCAAATCATCATGAAAATATTTGGTTTCATGTTTCACTCAAGTCAAAGTAATTATGACTCTTCTTACCGAAACCCTTTAAAAGGGTAACAGTATATTATATTTCTCATTGAATGAATGCATTCATACCTTGTGTATTAACATACATGAACAAAAACATATTTACTGCTTTATTTACAGTACTCTAAATGCAAAGTATGGCAATACCTTTCCTTTGGCAAGGACCTCAACACATTCTTTTCTGGTTAAGCAAATATTTACCACCAAGAGGCTAAAGTAATTCACATGCCACAATACACTTTCCATTATCTCATATTTTAGACAAAACATCTTTAGAGTCCAGCTTGGCATAAGATAAAACATTTGTACTTAAAACTATTTTATGATAGTAAATTACTGAAGTGTTAGATCACTGAGTCAGAGCTTTATCTTTATTATTTTTAAAGTAAATTTTATTGGTTGACAGTGACAGAGAAAACATCTAAATTCTTAGTGCATAATGTGGGCTGTCAACTTCAGGAAGAATATAACAAAGGAGCTTAAAGCTTCTCTTATTTAAACTTGGCTGTTACTGTCTGTGCTATCCAAGGCCTCAGTCTACCACATTCCCTACTTCATACACAAGTGCAAGTTGAGGTTTTCTGCTAATCCACCTGCCAGCCACTTCCTGGACTGTGCTTAAGAGATCTCAAAACAAAACTAGTATTTGTCACATCAATTCCAAAGTCATAATTAAGAACAGCTCCTGAGCAAGACTGATTTTTCAGGTTATCTCTGAAGACCTTGTCATGATAAAAATCTACCCTGTTTTATCCCAGAACTAGAACAAAGCTATACATCAGAGGGTGAACAACAGAAACCTATGAGTAAAAGAAGACTTCCCTGTAAGGTTTTTCCAGGAGCTCCTTCAGCCCTTCATGCCAAGATGGATTTGAGATAAGCCTGGCTCCAAACTAACAGACCATGCCAACAGAATCATGGCCTTAATACCCAATTTCATGTCTTTCTTTTAAACCTTCCCCCTGCTTTCTCTTTTCTCCCACTGCCCAGTTCATACAAATTGTCTGCACTATGGCTTCCCGATCCCTGTATTCGGTGGGACTTCTCTCTGCACCTTCTCTCTCAATCTTCTTTCCTCCCTGGTATTTACTTTCCACATATTTTCTCTCTCCTTTCCATACATTCCCTCAGCCTTCCTGAACAACACCCACTAATAATACACTTTCCTTATTACTTTCTTGCCCTAAGCAAGGCTTTATGCCCATGTCGTGAAGCAATAAAGAAGCCTGGATTTTTTCTTAATAAGAAACTACTCCCTTTATAAGGACCACAAAGAGATGATGTTAGCAGACAACAGCTTTTGATTTCAGCTGGAACAAAATAATAATAACAACTTCTTTTTGAAGGACAAAAATTAAATAGAAATTGCCTGCCAGTAGGCAGTTTAAAAGCCTACAAAAATTGTGATAATTGAGAAAATTTAGCAAGATTCAGAAATCCCACATCAGTTCCCATATAAACTTTGCTCTGTGAACAGCTTTGTCACCTTTCAGAAAATACTGAAATTAATGTGGCTCTGCAGTTCTGATAGTATCTATGAGTTTCTGCAAAGGCTAGCTTCCCTATCTATAGTTATTCCACCACCTTCCAGGAATTCAACAATTTAGTCCCATAATCTGTCTCCCACAGGCAGGAATGCCGCATTAGGTCACTGCATCACAACAAGTTCCCCTCAAATGGAGCCCGTGGCTATCACTGCAGTGGCGTAACTTGTCTCCTTGAATTCAGACAGCAGGAAATTCCCTGCTGATCAGGTTTTCCTGAATGTCATCTACAGGAACTTTGCTTTTAATAATAAAGAAAAATCTGCAATTTGGAATTAAAGATGAATTGCAACCATGTTATTTCTTTAGTTTAGTCTTCTAGACACTGAAAAGAGAACAAACAAGTTTTAGCCATCTAACTAACTGTAAATATTACTAAAATGCATGTTTGTATAATGACGTTCATGATTTTCCTGTGAAAGAGATCAGCTAAACCCCTTGCACATATTTTAAACAAAGATGATTTTTCTTCCTAGAACTGAGTGGAAACATCGAGGTATTTACTTGGCATAACTCAGATACAATAAATCATGTTATCTATTTTGAGCCTAGTCCTAAAAATCCACAACCAAACTTATGCTAACTTATGGGAAGAACAAAGGATTTTTTTTTTTCTCCCAGACCAAAGAGGGTAGCATTTCTTTGGTATTTGCATTTGCTTAGAAGAGGGCAAAGACTGGGTACAGCACTCAAAGTCTCTCCCAAACATTCATTCTGAAGTGCTGCAGTACAGCAAAGATAATAACTAACAGATGGACTTTCATTCCTAAGTGGTGAATAACCTCTTCGTGTGGTTATGATTTGGTGAACATGGAAGTAGGGAAATGCACTCGAATTAGGTATGAAAGGAAGGTTGGATGGCAGAAAATAAAGTTGTACGGCAGAAAAGAAATGCAATGTATTGACACGATGTACACTTCCATATTTAACTTTGCTTTGTCACTAGAATTCGGACATTCTAAAAAGCCAAAGACTTTGAATTTTATTAGTCCATATACATGAAAAAATTAGAAAATTCAATGAACAAACCAGCAGAAATCTTAGAAACAAACAAACAAACAAAAGACTTGCTGTAACACTTCCTTTATAACTAACTTTTATCAAAAGCAAAACAGTACAAAGGAGTACTCTGAAAACTCTTTTAAGGAAGGAGGATGGGAATCTAATTCAAACTGATATTTTAATATGAAAAAAATTATACTACAGTTTACATGAATATATAAAGCCTGCTAGCTCCTCCTTCCACTCTTGGTTATGTCTCTTCTCCTGGTCTAGAATCTCCATAATTTGCCTCAACAAATGTTCACCAACTTCTCCTCCATACTATTGATCCTTGCATAACTCAGCCAATACTGATACAGACCAGATGCCTGGTCAATCCCTTTTCATGTCGAATCCCCATCTTAAGGAAAACTTGCATAAAAAATGTGCTTTTACTGGAAAAAAAGAGGAAGATTAGGGCAAGAAACCTTCTCTTAGCAACCATTTGGACCACATGTCCTGCTAGGAACCAACTAAAAAAGTATTGAAAGAAAAGTTGCCAGTGTATCAGGAAAGCATCTTGGATATTATGACCATCTCCTAACTACACCTACATACACAGAATACATAAAGGCACATCTAAATAATGAGAAAACCACAAAGTTTTTCCTTTTTCTTGCCATATTTTGGCCATAGGTCATCCTCAAATAAAGACCATATTAAGACCAGCTGTAACAATCCACTGTCTCCTCTCTTTTATGGGCTGTAAGAGGCTCTGCCACTAGGGAAATACAAGAACTTGTAAAAACTCAAGTGCAAAATAGGAGAAAGAAAAACTGAACTCATAAACCCCCTCTTATTACAAAATATGTTTCAGAGAGTTAAAACATCCTGGAAGAACAAAAATAATACCCAGGTGAAGACAGCAGGAACACCAGTTGTCACCTAAAGTATTTGACACAATAGTAGATGTCCAGAAAGATTTAATGGTTTGTTCACTTTTACCCTAGAAAATATACAGAACAGTAAGCAGAAAGAAAAGATAAGCAAAATAACACCACAAGTATGTCACCATAGAAGCACAAAGGCTGTCCTTGTTTAAACCTCTTGAGAATGAGGCAATTACACAAAGAAAAAAATTAGAGTAAAAGTTGTTTAATGACAGTAACAGAAAAATGTATCAATTGATGGCAAAACCCATAAAGGAGATAAGGCAACTGGTGCAACAATTTAGTGGACTGAGCTTTAAGAGTGATGTGGTAAAAGAATTCAGGATGCACAATAATGATTTAAAGATTAATTGAAGTACAGAACATTCTGCATCTTTTAGTTATAAAAGAAAGTACAACAAAACAAAAGGAAAATGTGAAACCAGCAAATGTCAGTTTCTTGCATGTGGCAGAATTTGGTTCAAAGAATACAGAAATAAAGTGATACCGAATTTTAAGAATGCAAATACTTTCCACATCTCTTAAGACAAATGAAAAAAAGGGACAAAAATCCAGCAGCAAGTAAAGATATTATAATTCAAGTGCATCATGGCAATAGTTCCCTCCACACATCGGAATTTACTTGCTTTGTGAAGCCAGGCAGCTTTACAAACTGCTCTAAAACTCAAGGTTTACAACTCTTTAAATGGTATAGAGGTGAGATACTGAAAAAGGGTACATCAGAATCATATAAGGCTACTATATGACAGATAAAGCACCAAAACAGCCTGAATTAATGATAGCCAGAAGGCCTAAAGCCAGTATGAAATTTCACATGGGAAAAGTTCTTATTAATAAGAAGAGAGTGAGCTGACTACTGCAGATGAATGCCTGAAGTTTCAAAAACTGAAAAGGTATCAGTGGCATATTTAGTACAAGTCAAAGCTGTGCATGGTTCCCCCAAAATGCAAGGAAGTCAAAATACGAAACTTCTGCCATTAATACAATACTGGCATAATCACAGGGAAAAAGCCAATGCTGTAAGTCTAGTTTAGTTACAGCACTCTGTTACAGAGCCTCATGAAACTTACCTGTAAATAATTTTAACAGGTACAGGTCATACCAAGGAAAATCAAAGGATGCAATGAAAACCTCTTAATATATAAAGTTCAGAAAACGAATAGGTTAAATCTCATTTGACAAATAAATGAAAGCAAGCAGTGCACTGCTAAAATAAAGAGAAATATAAAAATGATGAGAAATCAGTCATTGTAAATTGGCAATACTTTTGCTATTACGCTTAAGTTAATCTAATAAACCACCACTTCAGGAAGAATTGATATCTCTCTTATTTTGAATCCCTAGAGAGTAAATGTTAACTTCCAAATTTGGCTCATATGGAGAGAGTCTGAATACCTTTAACGCTCTCTACTGAATGGTGGAAACATATACCCAAATTTATACTTATTTGCACGGGAATCACAGTGCCATAAATCTTCCATTAAGGTAATGGGTTACTGGCGCTTTACAATGAAAAGGAAAAGCTATGAAATAAAGAAAACAAATTATTCTCTTGGCAAACAAGCAGGAAGGTCAGTTGGCAATGCTGAAACAATCAACCCTTGCTCATTTCCGTCAAGAAAAAAACAGAGGGATTCCCCTTTGGCAGCACCAGGAGGAAATAACAGGTTTTCTGCTTCCTGACAAGAACACAAAGAAGTTTTCCTCTACTTTGCCTCTGTGAAAACAGTGATGGCTGTGATGCCATGTTTCACAGTGCTGCAGATTCCAAGTTCAGCCTTTCACTTCAACTGTCCAGGAAGGAGTTTGTATCTTTGCTTCTAGAAGCATCTTACTTCAGCTTCCCCATGTTCCTGGTCCCAAGAATTGAGAAACTCTGCAAACTGTAGGTCGGCATCTCATCATGTGTCATTTTCTTGCAACAAACCAGCAGAAAATCTTCCTTTTTCCTTCTGAAAAAATATTTTAACAGCAGCCCACACAGTTGAATTAAACCCCTCAACACATCTCACAACACTTATGCTGGACTGGAATAGGACAAATAGTTTGAACACTACTTCTGCTCTATAGCTCATTTTTACCAGCTCCTTCCTTCAGCCAAGGGGCAACACATTATTCAGCAGGGTTTTTCCAACTGCATATTCTCTTGAATTTCATAGCCTGTTTTCTTGCCTTCAAGTCTGCCTTATATGTGCATGCTACACAGTACATGGATTTCCATGAAGGTTTTTTCCATACTATGCATGTTACACAGTACATACATACAGGCCAGTTCTCCCCAGTAGAGATGGCAGGCTGGAGCAAACTGCAAGATTTGTTCTGGAAAAAGCCTTTCCTAGATGCGTATGTCCTAGGAGAGAGGACAGAAAATCTGCCCGTGCATGTGCTGGGTAGGCTGCTCTCATTCTTCAAGCCCACTTATGATGCAAAAAAAGAGGATACTGTGTAGTTTTCTTTGTGTTTTAGAATTTGGGGTCTGCCTACCTGCTTTGCAAGCGTGAAGGGTCTGAAGGTCTGAGGGTCTGCTTGTGGTGCTTCCAGAACTCCACTACATGACTGGACAGGTCAAACCACTGGCTGAAGCCAAGTGTAACACTTTTACTGTTATCTCATCCTCCACCTCTGTAAGTATGTATTCCTCCTCTGCAAGCTGTCTGTATTTAACTTGCTCCAATACAGACAGCAGAATTCGGGAGCCGAGGCTATGATTTCAAATAAATCTTTCTGCAATAAATGTCTCAGTCAGCAACACTCTAGCAACTCTAATGCAATACCATTAATTATAAAACAGTTCATCCAAAAGAATTCAGCATGGGTTACAAAACACTGGATTGTTACTTTAAAAAAACAGGCATCAACTGGTTCATAAAGGAATCCCTTTCAAGAAAAAAATGAATGATTGCTCAAGATAGTAAGACGGACAAACTCTGGGTTTTTTTTGAATAAGCCCCAAAATCTTCTGAAAGGTCAAGTAATTATAGTCAGACATCTGACACATTTAGCTATGCATGCTACAGATTCAGACCATATACACTTATATTCAGCAATTACTAGTTTTCTGCTTTCCATCTATGTTGCGTAATACAGGATTCCAATGAAAAACGTAAGTAGCTAGGAAGGAAAAGTGAGTATTTTTACAGTAAAAGCTGTGTAAGCTGGCATCTGTTGCTCCGCATCACTTTTGTCAGTAGGGAGACTGATTTTCAGATGAAGGCAGAGCATGTGAAAAAGGACACTGAAATGGCTGCAGTAACAAACTAGAAAGTTTGAAATAACCTGCGGGAAAAATTTAACAAAGTATCCAGTAAGAAAAGTTGAAGTTTTAATTACAAAAACCCCACAAACCAAAATCTAGCACTCTGGGAAAAAACCAGCAGCAAGTATTAGTACACAGGAATGCTGTGTTTAAGAAACAGACTACAGACCGAATTCTATGTCCCCTTGAACAGACTACATTCTATTTCCTCTTGAACAGCACAAAGTCACCAGTGCCTGACTACAGTTGTGCAGTGAAGAATGACTATTGTGAGCTAGCTCCCTGCTTTTGTAAAGCTGGCAGAGCTCCTTTTGTGCCAGCTGCTGCAAGCTAGAGAGGAGTAATGAATTCTACTGTCAATCTTCTGGCATAGGTTAAAGCCAGCTTGGGGTCTGTTCCAACTCATGCCAAGGCCAGCAGTTCAGCCAGGGATTTGTATCCTTAATTCCAGTCTCATGTATACCACGTACTACACAAATGTGAAAAGAAATTGCTTCCAGAGTAAGACTAGAGAATCTTAAATACACCACCCCTCGTTTTTCAACATTTGCAGAAAATGCAAATGATGAAATTACGCTTGAAACATGCCAATTCCAGCACACTGGTTTTGCTAGATGAAGTACTATTTTTGAAACAAGGTTGTAATAAGATAAGAAGAACTGACCCATGCACTGCACTAAGAGTAGCGAATTCATAAAAAAACTGAGTTATGTATGAAAAGCAGAATGCAAAAACTATATGCTTAGTTTCAATGTATTTCAATATAACACTTTTTTCTATATTCTTAAAATCACTGACAAAACAGGTATTTAATAGACATTTTTAAGGATAGGGATATAAATAATCTAAACAGTACATTAGAAAGGATTTGGTTCCATTACACTTCTACTACTTTCTGAATTCCAAGGTGATTACCCAAAAGTCTGTTTGTTTATCTGCACATACTAAAGCAAAAAGCTTCACCTTTCTAAATCTATTACTCTGACTACTGAGACCTACTGATGTCCTCTAACCCTTAGTTATTTAAAAACAATAGACTACAGAAGAAAATTCTCTTTGAGCACAGAAACTCAGTCATCCAAGGAAATAACTCTCATTTCTGCCAGCTGATCTTGAGACAGGGAAGTGCTCCAAAATTACTAACATCATCCAGCCTTCTGAGAAGCAACTGCACCGAATAAGTTAAAGCAAAGTAAGTGTTCACCACCATAAAGCAATGGCAGTGGCATTCAGTAGGGAAGAACCTCTGATACTTGTTCAGCAGATTTTCTTCTCTGTGGCCCACCAGAAATAAGTGGCAAACATGCCAGCATCCTCATGTGCACCAGCCAGTGTCACCACAGAGAGTAAGAAGCCCCTTGACGCTGGAACTGGCACAAGAATTCCTTTGGTATTTTTTTGCTTTCTGAGTAATTGAAGCATGAGCTGCAGCAGTACTACTGACACAGAAAACAATTCTACAACTGATTCTATATGCATCCCTGTATGGCGTGGGAGTTTTACAACAGGAAAGTTACAAGATACAATCTGGTAACACTCTGTACTCCAGTTCCTTCAAGGATGTGGTCCACTGAAAGGAATGGGTTTTCCAAAGCTCTTAAGGCCAACCAGACTATACTTTCCAGGCACCTAAATATCCTGTCAGTGTCTGCTCCTATCCTCAAATCCCCAGAAAGTTCTCTGCAACAACTTATTCTGAAACAACATTCACATGCCATTCAGAATAGGCAAAAAAGAACATCATTACA
This sequence comes from Empidonax traillii, assembly GCF_003031625.1. Lineage (NCBI taxonomy): Eukaryota > Metazoa > Chordata > Aves > Passeriformes > Tyrannidae > Empidonax > Empidonax traillii. The sequence goes on from NW_020955307.1 coordinate 296,703, forward strand.
CAAAAGACCTAGCATTGATCCTTAAGAAAGCATTATTTTTTAATTCTATTAAACTAAATGCATGTGATTAAAGAGTAACCTATCTTAACTAGATTTGTGCAAGATGTTACTGAACCCGGGAAAACAGATACCAAAGTATCTACTATAAATTGTGTTGCAGTTATTTCTCTTGTATAAATAGGATCACTTTATATGATTAGGCTGAGTAAATAAACTTTTCATCAAGTATTCATACTTACAAAAACACCCCAAATTTTGACTATTAACTTACTAATAACAAATACCAAGGGTCCATTGGATTTGGGAATTCTTTTTTGGGAGGGGCTGCTGGCTGTTTTGGTGTTTTTGTTTTTGTTTTTGGTTTTTTTTGTTTGTTTGTTTGTTTGTTTGTTTGTGTTTTTTTTTGTTCCACAAAACCTGATAAGGCTATTCTCAGGAAAATGAGAACACGTATTTCCCAAACCAGACTGTATAATTTAGCCATTGCATCTTTCCTTTCCTTAGTGGAAAATGCAAAACTCTTACCATATGAAGTCACTTTGAAGGAATCCCAAATAAAGGTTTGAAGATAGTCAGGACCCTAATTTATCCTGAAGAAAGAAAATACTACTTATAAAGGAATGTAGGCTGTAAAAATCATCCAAGAGGCAGCAGTTAAACCTTTCTTGGAATAGTTACAGATGAGGAGAGAATGGACACCAACCACCAGCTAAATATTGCATAACAGGTGATAGAAGCAAGCAGTACCAAATGGGAAACTATTCTGACCCATTCAAATGCAGATTTTTTCCAAGGTTTTAAAGGAAGAAAAGAATTGTGTAATGCTTGTTTTTTCAAATCCTCTTTCATAAGATTCCTCATAAAGTACATGTAGTTAATGAGAAGACAACCAAATGTAACTAACAGTTACAGAGCATTAGATTACAGGTAGGGAGGAGAGGACATGATGAGAGATTATCCTTTCAGTTACCCCAGGTACCTGTAGAGTGCTACTAATTCATACTGCAAGCAATCCTTACAAGCTGGTTTTAGAGAAGACAGAAATGAGAGCTTATCACAAAGTTCTCTAAGAACTGTCCCCACTGATGATAAAAGACATGAAGCTTGAAGAAAGCAAGCACTGTCTTTGGTAGCTATCCATGATACCTGCACACTAGTGGTTTTCTGAAGTTCTGAAGAAAACTGTGAGAAAGCAGAAAGCTGTACTACGTGGATAATTAGAATTTCTGGAGAAAGAAAACCCCAAAAATTTAAAGCATTCTGCAAAGGACCTTCAAACTAAAAGGGCGATTTGCTGTGAAACACAGAAAACAGCCAAACTAAACCACAAACTCCTGTTTCAGAAACAATTACAGGAAATACTAAAATCCTTCTGTAGCATACTTATCTTAAAACTAAAAGATTAACATTTTATAACCTATAATAATCCTGCTTAGATGCTCTCTGAAACACCACTGCTCTTCCTCAATAATATGCAATTGTAACTATAAAAAGTATTTTTTTCAAAAGGTTCTGCTAAGCCTAAAAACATCATCTGATTTAAAAATGTATGTTTACAGCTTTTCTGGTATCTCGTGCTTGTGGAGAAGAAATTTTTCTGGTGGCCATAGAAGTAGTGGATAGCACAACATTCATGTAGACTTACATGTATTAGTAGCCTACAGCAATCCCACTCCTTCAGTCTGCCCACAAAACGATGGAAGAGCATTTTGACATACGGGAACACACAGCCTAAAATCTTGCAGAATGATGAAATTACTCTGAGCTGACAGTGGCACTCAAGGCTACACAAACCAGCAGTTAACAGACCCCACTGTTAAAGAAACATGGCTAAAGAAAGGTGAGAGAGCTCTGAACTTAGCTTTTGTTCCACACCCAAGGCCACTAAGCAGCAAGGCAGTCATGTTTCAGTCACAAGTACTTCCACTGCAATTCCAGGTACTGATTTATGGAATAAGGACCATAACCCCCCAATTAATTTAACCAGGGGCAGGGAATGAAAAGGAGAAGAAATCAAAACAAATGCCCCTTACTGAACTGTAATGCAACTACAGTAAAAATGTGAATTCCCTCATAGAGCCTTTGTCACAACAACTACACTGGCACAAATGCACTGAGAGTGCCTGCTGGCACAGACACAGCTTATGTCGACAGAAGATGATTTTCTGCTGACATGGCAATCTCATAATTTCAAACAAACTTTGTTCTTTCCTTGCAGAGGAGGAATTTTCTACCAATATGCTGTTTCCTTGACCTGTCTGCATTGCCCCAGCTGGACCTACTCTGCCAACTTATATGAAGAATCACAAACTTCAGAATATTAAAGTCAACTTAATTTGACTTCATGAAGAATTCTCACTCAAATCTGTGAAATAATAAAATGTTATTGAGACTTCAGAAGAGGAAAATGATTAAGTAACAATAAAATTGGTGAACACAAGAAATAGTCAACTTTGATATTAAACTGGTTTTTTTCCCAAGCCCTCTACATAACTTACAATACTCCAGAAGATCAAACGGTGAAATTTACCTGCTATTACAAAACCAACTTTTCCTTCTTTCCTAAAAAAGGAAATGTGAAAGACTAATGCTTATACTGTCAAAGTGAGTGCCTATGTAGTGTTAGCTGCCTGCTGGGCTAAACCATGACATCCAGTCAGTACGGACCTCCTCAGACTCCCAAGACTTCTAATATATGAGCAAGAAAGGCCTTGCCATAACATCCAATGGGTCTTTCAGTACTCCAGGACAAAATCCATCAGGCCCCAGGGACTTCTGAACATTCAGCTGAAACAGCTGGTACCTGACAGTGTCCAGAAATGAAAACTCACTATTCCCACACCTGTAACCCTCAGACACAGGGTACTGAGCAGCCCAAGGCCTTTCATGTTTTTTCCCTGCATGTAAGAACCATGGTTCTGTATTCTCAAATTCACTTAAAACCAAGAGGTTTCTAGCTGGCAACTCTGATGGCAAATGTTACAACCATATTTCAAATAATGATTGCAAAAAGAAAAAAAAAATTAATCAAAATCATTAAAGAGTTTGGGCTTGAATTTCAAAGCACATTACACATTTTTAATTATTATTGGGGAAAAAATACAGCACAAACAGGAAGCTCAGTTACAACTAAAATTCTTTTAATATATCTTTATTCTACCCTTAGAAGTAACATATCATGTCTCAGGAAACCATATTATTTAACATTTGTTACATCTGAAGACAAGAATGTACTTTAAGATGCCTAACTAGGAATCACTGGTCAACCACAATAAGCTATGATACTAAGCTGATACATATCCTTTCCAGTAACAATGACAACAGGGTGGAGTGTTCAGAATGGTATTTATACCAGCAAAAAATATTTCTTTAAAGTTTAATTTCCTTAAAGTTCAAGATTATTGTCTGTTCTGGAAACAAAGAAAATAATTCTGCACAAGTCTGAATTCTGCAGACAAAAGCCCACACCCAGAAATATGGTAACATGAAGAATGATGAGCTGGTAACTTTGAGAAAAATGTGTAATTTCAAATGCAGAGACTGGATTCTGATACACACAATTTTTGCTGTAGTGACTTAAAAAGACAATTCCCTTCAACTATCACTTCAGCTCTCTTGAGGAGGGTAACAAACCAACAGAGGAACTTCCAGAAGGGAATGGATGTCTACAGTTATTTAGCACTTTAACACAAACCTATGTTCTGTTACACTGGCATGGGCTGCTGCAGAAGCAGCTCAGGTACAGGCACATTTACTCAATAACTGCACTGGAATTTCAATGTTGACATAGTAAAAGACAAAGAAATATCGTTTTTGCAGAATAATTTTCAAGACAGCTTGTAACTACTCACTGAAGTTTAATCCATGAGATTACATATTCTCCAATCATAATATTGAAAAGAGTAAGAAACGTGTTAATTCTTTTTGTTACTTTTAATCAGTAAGCACACAAACTGAGGAACCACCTTACCTTACAGAGTTTCGGCTCCTGTTTTCTATTTTCATTAAAATTTGTACATCTGACTGAAGAGATCCTGTATAGATTTTTAATCTGAAAAGAAAAATGCGGTAAAGGTGAAGAAACAGTAATATGCCATGACTTTTCTTCCTATCACCCATAAGAGATGGTTATCTTTTGCATGCCAACAGCCAAAAGAATGTACCTTTTTTCATGAAGACAGTTTGCCACATACTAAGTATTTCCTATAAATGAGGGTTGTAATTACTAGTACGTTTTTCTAATTACTCTAAAGAAAAGATTTACTGTCCCCTTGATTGAGGTTAATTATGGTTACATTTTTTAGAATTAGCTACTTTATTTGATCTTTATGCCATGAGTCGATTTCTTAATCTTTTCCTGGTTTAAATTTGGTGGTTATACCCCAGGGTTAGTTGGTTGGTGAATGTTAGGATCATAGAATGTTTCATCACAGGAATTAAAGATGTACTGCTGACGGGGAACTCAGCTCTGCAAGCTGAAAGTGCAGCTAATTTAAGGTATTTATTCAGAACCATTCCCTTCTTTTATTAGTGCATTAGATGAAATAGGCAGAAAAGTTACTCAATACACACCTTTGACAAACTACAGGATCCGACTCCACTGGATCAATGTACGGTTTAAGGATATCAGCGAGTGTTTTATCGTCAGGCACCCTTTCACCAGAGATAAAAATCAAATATGTGAGACATGGTTCATCATGTACACAAAAATCTATTATGAGTCACCTGGAGGAACCTGTATATTTGCACGCTAGAGTGGCATAACTGCGCAGTTTATGGGGGGATAATAAATGTGCACCGATACTGCATAGACATTGGCAGCTTTATCTCAATTTCAGCACTAGAATTTCACAGGCATATACAAGGAGTAAACAGATGCATCTCTAGTTTCTAACCCTGCAATAGAAACATGCTGTCCCTACAGCTCTAGAAGCAGACAAGGGCATATTTCTCACCCCCCTTCAGGCTAGGAAAAAAGGAGAAAGATTTGTCAACAAAAGCTTATTTTTCAGCCTTTTCAAAATGTTCTTGTGGGTTTTCCTACAAAGCAAACAACGCAATCATATCACCCTATATGAAGGTCAGCTCCAGAGTGCAGGCAAGGAGGGATGGCAAATCTTGCTGAACATCTGCTCCATGAGAATAGATTATGTTAGGTGTATGGGTATTGCTATTATGGATATGCAAGCTGCTGTTTACATAGAGAAAAGGATTAACAACCAAGCATTCTGACTGATTTGGAAAGCCTGCTAGCTTTCAAAGAGGAAAGGACTATACAATTACACAATATTTTTAAAAATTTAAATGCCCTTTTAATTAAGACTAAAATTAATACCCAAGTTTACCTCATGTAATAGAACTAGGTAAGAAATGATCAAAATGTTTTGCAATTCAACTTTATAAAAATCCATTTTTCAAGCTCTGTACCGTTTTAAAGTGTATTCAGCATGACAGTGAGGAAATACGAGCTTCAAATGCCAGTAGAACTTGTTCTCCCTGAAAAAAGAAATGGATATTCTTAGTGTCAGCTGATAACTGCTACTTAGTTCTTCTATTATAAAGTATGGTAGCCTACAACATGGATGCAGGAGAAAATACATAGTTAAGATTTTGAATGGCTTCAAAGAATAAAAGGGACATGCAGAGAAGCTGAGATGCCCGGTGAAAGATGCAATGCTCCCAGACCCTGCTGAATTTCAAGTCCTCATGGGATGAAAAGCTGTTCCTTACAAATAAACCAATTAACTGGCCAACAGTATTTCACATTTCAAAATAGAGTATATTCCACGTGCCCTTTAATTTCGTATCACACAGGACAGATTGCCAAACCTGTGCAGCAATAACAGCCAGAAGTCCCAGCTGCAGCCAGATCCTCACAAAACACATAACAGGGGACCCACCCTTTCACAGCACTGATGGCCTCAATAGAAAGTCTGTCATGGCCAAGGAAGGAAGTTGCATTCTGACATAACACGGATAAGAGAAGTTAGAAAGACTAAATATTTTACAGAAAGACTGTAAAGTTTTTGGTAGAGACCAAAAGTGATGTCACATTCCTTTCTTCTGTGTGTTCTTTGTTAGTTTTAAGACCCATCTTCCCTTTCCAGCTAGCATAATTAATACCTGAGAACAGAAGCTACTGAGGCATAGTTCCAGGGATCTTAAGAAAGGAAGTGTTATCTAGAGGATACTTTGCTACATCAGGAAATCTCTTCCTGCCTTTTTGCTCATCTGCAGAAATCAATACTGACTTAAGACAAAGCATTTTTTCCTTATTGCTCCAAATTCTCCCATTCAGTATGGTGAGTGTAACAATACCTTTCTAAAAGAATCCCCTAAGAGAAAGCACAGTCTAAAAGGTTCACAGCCCTTTGCTCTGGTTCAGAATTTTATGACAAACAGCAAAAAATTAAAAATCAGAGGCCAAACATCTACACAAAGCACAGGAACTTCTAAGGGCAATTCTCCCTGCCTTTTTTTTAAACTGTTTTTTTCAACACTATTTAAGACCAATGAATCACTGTATCCAGAATAATCACCATCAATTATGAAAAGATTCTGGTTCTACAATTAAAAGTAAACACAGTGTTGTTCCAACATGTTGTGTTATTTGTTTATCAGGCAGATGAAACATTATCCAGCAGGTTCTAGCTGGCTGCAGAGACAAATATATGTGCATCCAGTAGCAAAACAGTAGACTTAGCTGCTAAGTTTAATTAAGTATTATATCAATTTTTAAATGCATGTACTTTTTATTATGTGTTCTTATCAAATAAATAATCAATCCCTTACCTAGTTAAAGTCAGAAGTGTTACCAAAAAAAAGATCGAGCAGGAACACCAGCTCCAAAAAGCTACTAATTAGAATACAGAGAACTAATGAAAGCCAAGGTCCCCAAAGAAACATGTGCTTCAGCAGAGTTGTGCATCAGGCCTTATGATTCTTCCCTTCTCTCTGCTCATGTTTGTTAAAGCTGAGAATGAGAACGCCTTCCTTAAATGAGAAGGTAAAATTAAGAGCCTATCAGATCTGAAAGAGGTAAGAGAACTGTGCAACCAGAGCTGAAGGACAACATAGAAAACACTCTTAATTACATAGCATGTATATCCAGAAGCTGGCACAGTATTTGGCCCCATAAATTTTATGCTATTTTGCATGTTGGTATGGTACTGCCTTAAACTACAAAAGGTTTTGAAATAACTCAGAATTAGTGAGTGGAATTTTGGAAGTTTTTTGTAAGATAAGTGAAACAAGGTTTTGCAATTCTTATCTTTACAGCTAAAGGGAGCATCAATACTACCACACAAGCAGAGCTAACTGGAATATCAATAGTGTTATGTAACCAGTTCAGCTCTCTTGTGATTAACAAGCTTGTGATTCCTCTAAGACATGTTAATATCTGTCGTTTAACATGGAATGGTATTATTTCAAAGCACTTTCTCAGGTAGACTTTAGGTAAAAGTTAATAAATAAACTTTAGACACAGAAACAGGGTCACCATCATTAGCTGTAGGAAACACTAATGATGGGCACATTTATTAAAATGCTTTTAAGGACTGTTCAGATGAGGGTTTTGTTAACAACTAAAGTGAGGTTTGCTAGCATTTTCTCATCTTCCACAACTTTTTCAAACAGGCCATATTTATCTAGTCTAAGTGACCTGCCCTTACTTGTGATATGGACTTTCTGTCAAATTTTTAAACCAAAATGTGAGTACTGCAGATCTTCCTCTCCCAAGAGGAAAAAGACAAACTGTGACAGCTCACAGAAACATGTATGTGGCCAAGAGAGTTGTCTCTAACACAGGCACTTCAAAAAAGAAATGTTTCAGAAAAGTACTTTTAGCTGTCTGCTACCTGTTGTTAGGAATACTCTTCATGTTTCAGTGGAAACGGTCATCACAAAGCACATTCTCATTTCACATGCAAGACTGGTTCCCTGTGGGCTCACTGAGGCAGACTCAGTTCATCACTGCAGCTGTAAAATCAGCTTAAGAGGGTTCTTTTCAGACTTCCGCCCTCCATCCCCCTTCCAGGCACAATCTGGTCTATGGAATAGTTCACAGAAAGTGCTATGAATCAGGGAAGCTGAAGTTAAAAAACTCATTCCTTGTCAAAAGTTTCACTTTGGAAAAACAGAAATGTTGATTTTTTTTTTTCCAGCAAGCTAACACAAATTGCAGTTAATGACTTCATCTCTCTTCAAATGGAAGTAAATGGCAAGCAGAAACAGGCAGGACAGATTAAGAACAGGGTAGAAGTAGGCAAAACAAAAATGAAGCTGAGAACTAGAACAGCCTCTTCCCTGTACAATGAACTCTCTGCTGGGTGCCTGTTATTGAAGTGAAGCATCCCTCACCATCACTGATCTCTGCCCAGTTAGAGAACTGATGTCAACTGTAGATGCTATCAAAGCTGCTTCACAACAAGTTCTGATTAAAGTTAGATATCCTGGCTCCAGATATCACTGACCTAATTTTCCATTATGGCTCACTGGGGTAGTATTTCCTTCAAATACAACAGATATGTATTGTGTTCATTTTCTAAATGAAACTGCGTAATTGAGTAAGTCATCTGCAGTTGAGTAACAGCTCACTCCATGAAGTGTTCCATGCTGCTCTGCTGCCATGGAATGCCACTCCACGGTTTTCTGGATACCAAGAAACTAACTATAAAACTACCAAACACCAGAGATCTGGATGAGGCACAAGCACATCACTGATGTCAGTAAAAGAAGCATCACAGCCCATCCCTGCATTGCTTGGCTTCACATCCTATTCTGGCTACTTCAGAAGCATGGAAACCGATCAGAGGGAAAAAGAGGAGCCAAGTATCTCTTCCCTTGCATGCGATGTAGCTGCAAAATATGTTCGGAACTGCACAGACTGTTTCACAACCACTGTTCTTCTAAAGCAAAGTAACTACCTACCTTTCACTTCTGCTAAAACTTCCAAAAACTTATTTTCTATAATCTACTGCAGATTTCACAGAACTACATGTAAATGATTTTAAAATTTTTCACAGCAACAATGGAAAGATTTTTATTTCTGACGTTACAAAGACAGCACCAATATATACAACATGACTGTTACCTCAGCTGGCTCTCAGAACTGCAAAAATCCTCATCGCCTTTTACAGTTACTGCAGTATCTGGGAAGATGCTCAAAGTACTGCAGGTATAGGCAGAACAGCTACCGGGTATTAAAGGACAGACCTACGATTTGGACATACCTGTTAAGTGCCTTGGCAGATTTTTAGAAGTTTTAATGGTTACATAGTTCTTAAAACATGTATGAAATATCTCATAAAGCTTAACTTTCTTACCTAGGTTTCCTCTGAACATTTCCTCCCAGTTTAGCCTAGAATGCAGCAGAAGGTTTAAGATTTATATAACCTTTAGAAGTGTGTGTATATATGTATGCAAACTAAAACATATATTGACAAAAATTTTAAATTCCTCACATCCTAAGACAGCAACTGCAGTTCTGGCTCTGCAGAACTACTTCACTGCCAGCTTCTCAAAGATAGTGATTCACTTGTGATTTTGCTTCTATTTAGCAACTAATATTCTTAAAATGTTTCAAGGACTACAGGACATCTTGCATCAAAGTGTGAATACTGTCATATGTCCTGTCTGTGTCATTTTGGACTCATAAAAGAGATTAAAAGGACATGAAGTTTAATGACAGACCAGTTGTTCTTTCATCTGACAATACCCAATACTCTCACATATTGCGCTGAAGTTTAATAGAAGTACTGGGTGTTCAGTATGCATACTTTTGGATAATACTGCCTTCCTCAACCTTCTTAAGTAAACGAAGATTCAGCCCAAGTAAGGGAAGAGATTCTCTTAAAAAATTAAATTAAGAGAACATGCAGAGATGTGATTTCATCTCCTCTGGTCCCCTGAAACTCTGTGTTCCTAGTGCCAAATTGACTTCATTGCACTTCTAACAGAAGCAGGAAAAAGAGGATGTTTCTGTCTTCTTGAAAATTTATCAAGCTAATTCCCGGATTTGAAATATACACAGCAAAAGTGAAGTATTTCTACTGAAAGTCTGTATGTTTCCTAGTTACAGTAAACAGTCAGACAATCAATGAAGGCACTGAAGTGCACTTCCTCTATAACACATGTGGTCTTCTATCAGGGGGCCTCAGAAGAGCAGGAATGTTACTAACCATGTGTGCTGCAATATCAAACACACCAGGCTTGAACTGAGAGCCCTGTGTAAATCAAAAGGACACTATCAAGGCAGAGTAACCTAAACTATAATAATAATCTTTAAAAAATAAAACTACTGTCCCCTTTACTTATGCAAATAAAATTACCATCAGATTCACTATGAAAATTATGCATTTCAGTTGTAAAAAACTAGAAAAAACTAATTCTAAGGTACAGAATTCACATGAGCATGCCTTAAAATGCTACTGATTTACTGAAATGCCAGAACATGCTGCTCTCTGACCACCCCAGACTGGCATTCCTTTGCCTGAGAACTTACTTTAGTGGGACTAAGAAAGCAAGCAAAACTATGTACTAAGTAACAACTAAATTCAAGTTTAACAGCTCCCCCAGTGTAATATTAGGCCAAAACCCAGCTCAGAAATCTCCTTGTTAAATTCTCAAGATTGTCAACACTTCAAACAATTTATTCTAATTATTCCTATCTAAGTTAAGATCAGAGTTGACATTTTAAGGGCTTTCAGGTGTACCTCACAAGTAGCTTCTGTAACACTGATATATTCTCTTAACTGATGCTAACACCCGATCTCCATACCATATTTTGTTCTCACAATTAAATCAAAGGAGAGAGAAAATGTAAAAGCTTCTTCCTTCTCCCACACATATCCTCTGACCAAATGCTGTCAAGCTGCAGGCATGCCTTCCACAAGGGAAGAGACCTGTAGCCCTCTGGGCTCTCTTGGCAGGGAGGAGAGGTGAAAAGGATTTTGTCTGGGAGATGCTGTGAATGGAGCAGGTAGGAAGCTGGGTGGAGATGCCTATGACAGCGTAACCAGCAGGGAGGGTCGGAGCAGGGCAGCACAAGCTGTAGAGTTGAGGGAGCTGCACTGCTCCATTTCAGTCTCTCACTACCGCCATCATCATCTCCTGCCAGGGAACCAGGAGCCATGGAGTTGCAAGGTCTCTCCATTCTTCTTTTATCACCTGATGGCTAGTGCTTCCCAGTTGCTCCTCTATGCCTTGTCCCAGCCTGGGCACGTTCTCCACCCCTTTCCCAAAGGCCTCCTATCACAGCAAGTCACCCCACCAACTCCACAGCAGAATGCATCCAGTGGGGAACTTTCAATTCTATTGGAAAATAAGGGCACCACAGGAAAAAATAGGATGAAGCAGCACATTAAAAATAATTTGTAAGTCAGATGTACCATGAGTTCACAAACTGGACGCAGACTCTACTTTCTAATGACCTTCCATTATCTAAGTATTCAATATCACAAGTTAGTCTAATCTGCGTGTTGCCCAGCATTGGCATGTATGCTTTCACAACATCAAATTTAGCAAACAAACTAATGGAAACCAGGAAATGAAAAGGCTGGTTAACACATTGAAACAACACTGATCTGTCCTCCAGAACTGGCATGGGCAGGGGATGCCACATGAATACATCTTGTACTTCCTAGTTTTGGATTACTCTCGTTCCTGCCTTGTACAGCGCAACAGTTGGCTCGCAGGGAGAGCATGAAGAGGACATCAGAGAAGACTGTTCTCAGTTTTCCACGCACATATGTTGAGCAGTTTCCAACCTCCACCCTTTGGAGAAATCTCTCTACAAATCTCAACTGACAAACAGCATGAGAAGAGGTTCAGATCTATAGAAGAGGGACACACTAGGCCCTGAGCTCATATAACTGACACGTGACTATTCGCACAGCTTTACCCAATTTGAACGTAATATTCAAACATGTTACAGGCGTCACGAAGTCACATGGGACAGGTGTTAAATGCCTGATATTCACTGGTTTGATCAAACTTGATTCCTCACGAACCCATTTAAGGAAAGTCAGTAGAACAAGTCAATTAAAAAAACCCAAAACTAACAACCAAAAAACCCAAAAAAGAACCCCAAAAAACAGGATAATTTTTAATCTATATTGTTGAATTCAAACAGCCCATTGTTGTGTGAGCAAAAGCAGCAGCAATAGAGAGGAAATATATCCGTTGTGTAATATTCACTGAGTGTATTCCATACCTTTGGACAGTCTCTACAAGAAAAAAAGTTATTTCCTATCCTCTTCAGAACAGAGAATGTTATCATGTTCTTTCTAGTGCGATGTGAAAGCCCCAGAAAGGCTACCGTTCCACATCAACAACAAAAGTGCCCCACGACTTTACTACTGATAAAAAACAGTAAAGCATTCTCCCAGTCAGTCTGTGAAATATTTCCATGCCTATTTGCCAAGAAGTCACCTCCTTGCTCCATTTTTAAATCTGCTCATGTTAAACAACAAAAAGCACACGATACACACGAAAGCATAATCTGCTCAAAGCTTAGTTTGTTCCCAGCAAAAGCTATGCTTCAGAGTGTACCCAAAAAGGCTTTCTAGAGGAAAGAGAACATGGTGCATGAAAGCAAATTTTTCCCAGCACAGCACTGTACCATGGTCAGGATCTTCTCAAAAATGTCAGCCCTCCCTGTATTTGTGCTCTTTCCATTCTTCTGTCCTCTTAGTTACTGGATGCAGCATCCCTGGGTTTCCTGCTCTTGCTCTTTTAGACTACTCCTTGCTCTGTACTTGTTAAGGGTGTTTATGTTGTTTTATCCATGACATTAAGGAAATTCCCCACGAAGGTGAAACTCAGCTCTAAGCCAGAGATATTACAACAGCAGGAGACTAGTAAAAGGTATCTGTAGAATGCAGAGCATGCAGCCAAGGAAAAGAAAGCCAGTGCAGAGGGACACAACCTCTGCAAGTTTTGGGACTACAACCTGGTCTGTTATGATGGGAGAGCCTCAGGGACCTATTAATTTGGGATAGAGGGAAGAGAAATTACCTCAGATTTCCTTTCTTTTCATCAGTTCACCCTGGGCTTTCTCTAGCAGAATCAATAAAATATGTAACTTCAAAAGGTTACACTTCTACATCTATTTCATGCCTAATGTTCTTCTGAAAACTAATATACTTACAAAAACCATACCTTGCGCTTTTGCCCCAAAACAGCTTGAACAATACAGGTGGGTCTACCAACAAGTTTCCAGCTGGTTATTACTCTGTCAGAGACAGACCTCTGGTGGCCAGCCAGTGCCTGACAGCACACGGCCGGCAGAGCACACGGCTACCAGAACAGAGGGAAAAATACATCCTGAAAACACAACTTGCCACCAAAACTGAGACTATGAAGGAAACAAGTGAAGGAGCCGTCAGGGGGATCCAGCACTGCTCACTGCAGTGAGAATCTCAGAAGGCATTTGTATTTTCCCCAGTATATCACTGAGCTGAACTCTGATTGCTGTCACAATAAAATACTTCACAATTTGTTTTTACTGTGAAAATACCTTAAAATACAAAATCTAAATATCAGAGAAAACCCACAGAGCAGATAAAGAGAAGAATATTTAAAGTCTCCTAAGCCTTCTTCCTGAATTCATACCTGACTGTCTGCACTTGTCTAAGCTGTGCTGTACCAAACATTCACATCCTCCAGCATAGCAACTCCCATCACAGTATGCAACTCAGAACTGTATTGGAAGCACCTCTTCAGACTTGAACTCAGCCTTTTCAGAGAGAGGAATTTGTGCAAGCCTTCTGCATCAATCCTCTATCATAAGACTTTGAAGAAGCGTTTTCTTTTTCCAGCAACAAAACTCAATGTTAATTACAAGAAAAAAAACCCACACCTACTATTACACAATATTGGTATTTTTCAAATAAAGCATCAATTATGTAAGCTGTTAAACTGAGCTCAAAGAGCATAAAAAATGAAAACCAGAGGCATGAAATACTAACTCTACATAGTTTTTAAAAAAAAGAACGTGCATCTAACAGATTTTAAAAGCAAACGTATTGGTATGAACTCAAATTCTCATCACTATATGCTTAGTGAAAACAAAATATTGCTGACTGTAACCAACTGAAGACTCACGTGGAATTGAATGTAGTTGAATTTTCTCTTCTTTTTGTAAATCCCACAGGCAGTGTTTTCAGCTCAATATTACGCCCTCGAGCTTTGTTTCTCAAACACTGTAACTGGCAAAAAATAAAAACAGCGTTTAAAAAACTCTGAATAATATATTAAAAACCTGAAAGTTAAACAATAAAGGTGACAGGAATTATTAGAAAATTGTGGAAAAGGCCATATTGAATACAATACTTTGAATTTAAAAAAACCCACAATGAATGAAAAAGTTAATAAAGTAAGCCTAGAAACTCTCTGAAACATTTTCAGGAGCAATTTTTCTTTGATTAAAGAAGAAGACACCAATGGCCTCTTCATAGTAAAAGTTCTTTAACATATCACAAAAGTCACAGCCTGCTCTTTTGGGTATAATACCACCATGTGGCTGCTTTTTGGGCTACAACCCTGTTAGCAGAAGGGATACACAAACACTATCTCAGACACTGACAAATTCTGATTTAAAGGTAGCACTACAGGTATCATCCTACAAACATACCTAGTACCACACCCCAAAGACTGCTACCTATCTTACTATCTTCAGCCCGTGTTTTCAGGACATCATGGTACCAAGCACACACATAGAGTATGACTCCAGTCCGAGGGAAAGCTGGAGTCTTCGGAATTTATTTTGTCATCAACACGAGTTCTCTCTGAGTTCAGTACTATATTTAAAGACGTCTTCACAAGACTGTTAAAAAAAGGCCCGGATGCCTTTTTGTGACATATCAACAAGTCAAAATATTTTGTATCAGATTTGGTTGGTTGGTTTGTTTGTTTCTTTGGGAGGTATGTTTACTTGATTGGTTGGTTTTTGAAAGAGTTTCAACAAAAGCCCGTTCACCTTTAGAAGGCTGGCTTTTAAGTCATACTTGTGCAGACTTATTCTCTGAAGAACATTAGGTGGCTTCATTTAGCATATTGGGAAGCACATAATAATTTTTAGGCAATTAATAAATCCATTGCTTAACTTGGAATTTTGTACTTAAAAATTCAATAGTATTGTGGAGGTGGAAGGAAACATTCAGGCTTTCTTAACACACATCTATTATCCAACAGTGACAGTGATCACGCATCAATTTTAAGAACGTACAGAGTTAGCAATCTATTCTTCTAAGCAACTGGACATAGCCATCAATACAATTTTTGCATAAACCTAGAGACTCCTTTTGATTTCTGGCTCTAAAATTCAGGGCCATACCTTCATAGAAGAGGTATCAGCTCTGAAATCTGGACTGGAACTGTCTCAGTGGAAATTCAAAGGTGGTCAACCCTAACAGACCAAGTGGTTAATTAAAAACTTACAAGTCTTTTTGTTGCTGGACTATGCACAGTACAATGTCGAGCAGCAGCATCAGCTGTCCTTGATACATCTTCCAGGAAACGATAATCTGAAGATAAGAAAAGAACACAGAGAAATGCAGTGCTAACCTAGTAAAAGCAAAGAATTTTAAAAAGCACAAGGTACGTTCTTACCACTCAAAAGGTTCAAGTCAGTAAATTCATTTACAGAGACAAACGCTGTTTTATCCCTCACTCCGTTACAGCTCAGTGCAAGCTTATGTTTCTTTACACACAACAGACTGAAACGACAAAAGGAAAGGAGAAACATGTTTAGCACATAATGGAGAAAATAACCACAACAGTTTAATTCAGATAACAGATACCTGCACGAATATTTCATGCATCGCGGACATCTGTATTTAGCTTCTTCTTTGCTACAGGTTTCACATCTGAAAGAAGTAAAAAACACGTCTTAATGAAGCAGCATCTTTGTGCCTGACTGGTCTAAGAAGGTGCCTGCTCAACAGCCAGGCACTAGGCCATCCATAGCATTTTCGGGAAAAGCTATCAGCACTTCGAAAGAAGAGAGAAAATACGAATGCTCTGGATTAAAAAGGCGTCAGACAAAACAACACAAGCTAAAAGGAACGTATTCAAACACGCAGATATTAAAACACAGCGCATGTACCTGGAAGCAAAAAAAACCCAACCATGCTCAGACCTGGAACCATAGCAAGCCTTTAGCAGTTTACTCTGTGGCCTGGTTGTAGCAATGCTTTTCTCCATTCACATCACCTGTAATGTGCACTGTACCACGTTGGCTTATAATACTCCCACTTTAGGTAAATGGAAAATAAATGCCGAGAATTTGCAATAAAGCACTCTTTTTTTCACTGAAACAGAAAGACCATAACAACATGGTCAGCCAAACAACTTCTGGCTGTCAGCAGTGCAAACCCCAAAGTCAGGGAACCTTTCAGACATAAAGTGTAAGCCTTATGAATACAGCTAACAAATATCAGTAAAAAAAAAAATCCTCTACAAATATGATCTTATGCTTTTTAACCAAGCTATTATAAGAGATGCTTCTCCTATTCTTAGAAAAAAGTTCTTGATATATAACTGAAATAATCATAACTTTCCTTTTTTTTTTTTTAACTCTGACAAGTAGGGGAGAGAAATAACCCTTCTTGCACTTCAGTAAAGTTTTCTTGGTACCAAGCCACCATTTCCAACGGTTAGAAGCAAAGTGTCAGCCTCAAGCCTTTTCTCTCCCTCTCCGCACCACGTGCTTGCTGCCCGCTGGCAGAGGGGTCTGAAGGACAAGCTCAGCAGCATCACCTCCTGACGAGCCGGTGGATCTGTATACCGGTAGCACGAAGTGTTAAAAGAACTCGAAAAAAGTGCTTTTTTTTTTTCCTGAAAAGCAGAAACGGGGAATTACTCTGAGCATGACCCCTTTTCCCGCTCTTGCGGTATCTCCGCAGTGCCGGCCGCACCGCAGTGGTTCAGAGAGCTGCGCCGGGCGTGCCGCGGGGCCCTCGCTCGTACGGGAACGGCCCCGCCCGCTGAAGGAAACGAGGGGGCTGCAGGGCACAGGATCCTCGCCGTGCCGACCCTGCACTGTCTCTTCCCTCCGGCGGCCGCGGGGGTGGCGGGAGCGCGGTACCGGCCCTACCTGTGCAGGGACATCTTCCCGCCGCCCGCGGCCCGTGGGGCGCTGCCCGTGCCGCCTGTGCCGCCACCGTCCCGCTCCGCCATGGCCGCGCCGCCGCCCCGCGCGGGGCCCCACGGGCCGGGCGGGGCCACAGCGCCCTCCCCTGCGCGGCGGCGCCGCCTGGCGGCCGCTCCCGGCACCGCTCCCTCACAGAGCGGGACGCGCGTCCCGGTGCCGGAGGCTTTCCGAAACACGCCGGAGACTCCCCAAAACGCACCGGAGGCTGTCCAAAACTGGCGGTTTCGCAACACAGTTGCGGCGCTTCCCAACCCCGGGGTACATCGTTACCTGCCCGTGTCCAGCTGCTCCAGCTCGGCGTCCCGTCTGTCCGCGCGGGATGAGCATTTTTGCCTCAACTACAGAAACACACATCCGAGCAGCCTCCTAAAGCTTTAAGCTCCTCGTTTTTAAAACAGATAATTTCTAGGATGTAGAACTTCCAAAAATAGGACAGTGAGACGAAAAAAATATACGTGAAGCAGAACATTTTCTAAAAGATTATAATCTTAAAAAAACACAACAAACATTTGTCACAACATCAGCTCCAAAGCCAAACTAAGAGCAAATGTCAAGTGATAATGTCAGTGTTTTGATCTTGAAAATGAAAGAAGTTGGACAGTTTCTCTAACCTTCATCATCACTCTGTGATCTTGTTTCGTCTTCGGTTTTAACAGATTTTCTCAAAGTAGTCAAAACTGATGCTTCAATACAAAATGTTAAATGGGATATACATGTATGTTACCTTGTAAAAGCAAACACTGTCCCCTGGCCATATTCCATGGCGTATAGAATATGCCTTTCCCCTTGGGAAGACAAGCACTACCACTTAACAGAAGTGCCCTTCCACAGGATTTTCATCCTTACTAAAAATGACCTACACAACACGAAACAGAATAGTAAAAGACAAACAGATAGCTTGGAAGCTTATTTTATTATACTTTGGTAAGTGTGGTTTCCTGAAGATCAAGCAGAACACTCCCCTGCTCCCCTTTACAGTCTGGTATCACCTTGCCATGTACTCCTGAGCACACTTTGAATTGTTAACAGGTAGAGGCATATCAATATAGAGAGTGCTTTTGCTAATGGTAAAATTGTTCTTTTTTACTAAAAAAATTTAGTTGAACATTTTAGAATTAATTACAAAAACCCAAAATGATCTAATAACTTTGCAAAAAAATGGAATTTCTTAAAGTATGAAATGCTGTTTAGCATTTAGTGTAACAGCAGCTGTTCAGAAGACATGCTGTAGTAGATTTTTTCAGAAGTTACAAAATATATACAGAATGTATCATCCGAAGATGGCTTTGGCATTTGCAATGTTAACTGAAATACAGAATCCAAAACTCAAAACTACTTTAGGTAGCTTTTCTACAAGAATTTTTACAATGGCTGTAAAGCAAACTGTTCTGAATATATGCATCATATACAATGTGCTGTCCTATATACCATTTTCCAAAATAGTACACAAAAATATTTTAAACAAGAAATCCACATAAATAACGTTCTCATTGTAGCGAAGTATGTGACCGACGATTTAAAATAAGTACCTTTACAACAGAAACATTTCCTGATGTAACCAGCACATACAGTCTGAAAGAAAAGGGACTCAAATAATCTCTGCTAAGGCCACAAGCACCTTGTGTTATGAAAAGCACCAAGGCAACACAGACAGGAAACATGAAAGAGGTAGTGTGCCATCTGTTCAGATGTATGTGTCCACAAAGGACTAGAGTAAAACAATGTTTAAGAGAAGAAAACATATTGTACTGTACTGCGGCATGATTCACTTTTCATATATAAGCTATTGCACATTTAGGAGCATTAGCAGATATTGCTCCTTAGAATCATATGCCTCCAGCTTTTCTCAGAATGATTTTTTTGCAGTGGTGTTAAAGAAATTGTTAAGAACACTTGAAATCCTGAAAAAAATTCATGTTCAGATACTCCATTCCAGGAAATTATGCAAGAAAGCACCAAGAAATTTATTTTTAAATACTTTAGGAAAACTGTTGCAGTCTTTTCTCTCTTTCTTTTATTTTTCAATGCTATTTCTCCTTAGGAGGAAGTCTTTTTCTTCCTGAGGTTCTTTAACCAAGAGTACTTAAAATGATTCTTAGTTTCCTAGTCATTTTGCCTGTAATGGATCATTACTTTTGCATTCAATCTATGCAGAAACTCCGTGTTGATGAAAAAAAACCAGGACAGAAACCTTAAAGGAAGCACACTGAACCACTTTCTACGAAGTGCTGCTGTCCTGGTTTGAGGTGAGGAAGTGCGTTAACTTGAACCACTGGAAGCTGACTGGTGTCCTGAGTGTGAAAAAAGAACTGTGTCTTACGCCAGCTGCCATCTTCAATCTGCAACACACAGAAGAATATTAGATTCATATAAAAGATGTGCTTCAAAACACAAATGAAAATCGTGCTTATAGAGAGGGAGAGAAGTAGTGCACAGAAACACTTCTTTCTTCTAGCAATTCCTATAGAAACCATCTAGTTTTACAAATGTCATTTCTCCCTTGCGATACCATGGGTACTCTGGGCAAAGCTGAAGCTGGAAAACAGCTGAGCCCAGGATCCACTTGGAGTGGATGCAGACACAGTGCAACATGGCTCAGAGCAGAACACCTTTGCAAGCAAAGTGATTCATACAGATTCGAAATTCACCCCCAAATCTGAATAGCAGGTGTCAGGTTATCAACTCTACAGGCACTTGAATGACCCTGTAGGCCCTTGAAAAATAAACAAGGGAATCAGAGATGCATTATTGACATGAGCTTTTTATTGCTTACTCTAATCCTTTTAAAAAAAAATCTCAGTAAAAACTGATACCTCATAATAATTTTAAAATAGTATTATAACAGAACCTGAGGCTGCGAGTGCCTTGATGTTTGCAATCAATCCGTTCTTAAAAAACATCAAGTACAGTGTGTTCCACTGAAAAATGGAATCCTCCCAGAGAGGGGAATGTGTCATATTCTGCAGCGGACCCGTACAGTAGTTTCCCACAGAAAGAGTGACACACCTTGTAGAATCTCACAGAAAAATGGCACTTCTCAAAAGCCATCTCAGTATGCCCTAATTTTTCTCAGGGAATAAAACAGTCCCAAACAGACTGGAAGGTGGGGAGAAGGGGCTCTAACGGCCATACTTTATCTGCATGACACAAGCTAGAGCATCTAACTAGCATCTGCTAATAAAGGTTGGAAGCATAATAGCTTTGAAATGCCTCAAAAAAGCCACTTTCTGTTTTGAGATTAAAAATCACACTTGGCACTCCTATATTGATATTGAACCAGCCTCATGTCTTTTGTTATTGCAAATTAAAGTAGAGCTATAAAATACTGAAAGTGTAAGATGCTTGGTTGCTATATTTCACAGTGTTCTCCAAGACTTTTACAAAATGTCTCAAATCTACACAGTAACTCCAAAACTGTTTTAATAATGCCAGTGCTAAAAAATATTTACCATGCATTCATCCATAAGGACCTTTGGTTCAAGCAGCGTATTTGCTTTGAATATTTGACCATTCCATCCTTTGAAGGTAACTGATGTCTTCCGGCCACCTGCTTTGT
Organism: Empidonax traillii; assembly: GCF_003031625.1. Lineage (NCBI taxonomy): Eukaryota > Metazoa > Chordata > Aves > Passeriformes > Tyrannidae > Empidonax > Empidonax traillii. The sequence continues at coordinate 317,411 of NW_020955307.1, forward strand.
TTAATCCCCACAGTGGTGTGTTCAGACAATGAACTGTGATGCTGTGGGTTGCTTCTGAGCTCAGTAAATGTAGGAAGTTCATCTGCACTTTTCCAATGCCAAACTCCAGCTAAATTATAAGAGGAAGACATGGTTAGACTTACAGCTGAACTATGCTGAATAGCCACAGCAACACAAAGTGCCATGAACATACAAGTGTGGTGTTCAGGCATGGGAGAATGTATACATTTTTATATACATTGGGATCAATGCTAAAGAGCATGATTTGCATTCTTCAGGGGAGATGTCAGGTTCTATTACAGTGATTACTACAAACAGAAGCTTTCATAGGACATTTTTAAAGCTTAAATATAAACATTTGCAAATGCTTATAACTACTGAAACACAGCTGGGCAGAAAAAATGTTTTCAAATAAGGAAACTGAAACAAATGCTTTTGTAATTCAAAGATATTATCAGCAGCAGTGTTTTAACTGCAGCCACATCTCTGCTGTTTAGTCTTCTTAGACCACAGGTTCTGGCAATACCAATATCCCATTACAAATGCAAAAATTCACAAGCATATTTTGATTTTAGACAGAAAATATAGTTACTCATTACTCAATACAAATTTCTCAAAGACTATTTCATATTCAGAGAACTTTCAAACATAGGAATGCGTATGTGAACTTCATGGCATTTCTGATGCTCTTCAGTGACTACAGTGTATATGCAAAACTCCACAAACAAAAAATTTCTTTTCCCAAGAGTTTAAGAACTTCATGTAAAAAGGAGCATGAACTAATGATATAAAGGAAACCAGTCTCTCCCTAACGGCATTTTAAAGTACCTAGGTGTTGAAAAGCAGGAATAATTTTCATCCTTCCCATCGCAAAGACCTCAGCATCTCCACACTCTTACTGCCCTGAGTGATGAGATACCAGTATAGCTCAGAAGCATTTTAGGCTTATTTTGATGCCTTGTATAGGAAAGTATAAAGCAAAACTAATTAATTCTATCAGCATGGAAACTGAGTAAATGATCACAGTGAGAGTTCACTAACACGTACAACTCCAGAAAATCTGTAACTTTTATAACAGAATATATAATATGTTCTTCCTCAAAGATGCACAATAACACCCCCCCCCCCCCAAAATTTTACACCTTTTCATGAGTTAAGTAAATAAGCATACATTAGTTTAGAGTTCAAGCACAGACACAGCCTTTCTAGAAGCAATATATACCTTTGTCACAGACAATGGTGTTAAACATGTCTGACCACCTGCAGTGAAGTTGCAGAAAACTTCAATGGCATCAGAAGGACATCCAATGTTTGGGTCAATCCAGTATTTTCCTATTAGTGTATAATTTCAGATGGAAAACAAAAAACAAAATATAATTGCTACTAAACAGTTTGCTAAAATATTCCATGTTTCTTGGCAAGTATTACATATATAATCACCATAGCTTCACAAAGAAATGAAAGAAAAGGGACATGAAAGTCTTTTCACTATTATAATTATACTACTAACAGGTACTGACCAAAATTATCATAACCATCCAATTATGATTACAATTACAATGAATTTTTTGTGGATCAGATTCTATATAATGAGAAAGGAATATAGGATCTGATCCACAAAAAAATCATTTTAAGATTAGCTATAAATACTTGGAAAACTTTTAATCACAAAATTGGATTCAGTTTCAAATTTTCTGGATACCTCTGTTACTGACAGATATAATTCAGTCTCTAATACCTAGATAATATTATATAGCTATATACTTCCACCTTTAAAACTCAGAAATTGCATCCTTCAGGTGAAATAAAGACAAACTGCAACAGAACATAACAAAAAAATCTACACATCAGAATTTTCATGCAGAAAGTAATGTTTGGAAGCAACACATTTCAAAGCTACTTGTGTTCAAGCTTTAGTGAAAGGGAGTACTTACCATCTGACACTTTACGTTCACAATTAAGCAAATCCCTGCAGATGCGTGCTGGGTTATCCCGTGTGCCAAGAGGGTTCTTGATGCTGTGCAGTAAATTGCTAAGGTAGTGGAGCGTTTTGAATATCTCTGTACTGTGATCTAGTAAAGTTACTTCAGTATTCTGGTATTTCTGCCAAGGGCCATTAGCAAATGTGTTACCACAAAGAAGTATCACAACAACAGTACATGCAGTAAAAGTCAATTGGCCATTGAATAGCCAGACAGAAACAAAGTACTTATAGGAATGCAATCAGCTGTATAAAACAGGATAAGAATAATACATCCTGATAAAATTAGTACATTTTATTGAAGCTGTCAGAGAAGTGATGTTACCGGTTTAGATCATGCAAATTTGTCATTATGGTATATTGATATAAAAATATGAATACATTTTCTTGAAATCAATGGGGCCACACACATATGTCTTTTTTTTTTTTTCAAACACTATAATTATCTGTGGCTGAACAGATACAGTCCACTATGTGTGATAGTAAATTTCCATTACTAACAATCATGACAAAAAAGTAGAAGTATTTCTGGTTTTCTTAATTTTTCCTATAAATCCTAGCATGTTTAATTACTTTCTACAATAATTACTTGCTATCCATGATTGATTTTAAACTAAGTCTTTGAAAAGAAATCCTGTTCTGTCCTCAACAAGTAGGATTGTAATTGCATACCCTGTTTGACAATGTAAACACAGTGAAATATATTACCTCCATCTGAAGGGCAGCATTTGACTCAAATAAAGCTCTAACAGCAGCATTGAGGTCCACTTGTTTCTAAAACAATATAAAATGATGTAAATATAAAAAGGTGAAAAAGAATATTCAAAAATGCAGATGATAAATTCTTTAAGCACATGACAGCTTTATTATTTTGTCCTTTTAGAAAATAATTAATTGCAAACACATTTAAAATAGGATCCTTCCTTTAATTTCCAAAAAATGCAAGTATGCATACACAAAAAGCACATTTGATTTTTATTTGTACACCCATACCCCATTTAATGATCATACTTCTGGAACCTGTTACAGATTAATGTCCCAACTTATTCCACCCAGCCATTTAATTAATATAATTAAAGAAACCAATCCAGCTATGTATGAAAAGGTGTTATTCCTTTACAGAGAAGCCCACGAAGAATATCTGAATCAGATATCATCAGCTGATGGATCACTCTCCCTCATGTATGAGCAAGTACCAAGACTGACAAACCTCCGCTAAAGGAAGAAGCCTGTTTCTTGTGTATCTTCATTCTCTGCACTTTGTGTGACATATATACCAGATCCAGCCAAAAGGTTTGTATAATTTAAAATAATGAAATCACCCACACAAGCATCTAGTTCTTGCAATTTAATCTCAGATTACATATATCGCTACAGCTTTAGGACCCTACAGATGTTGAGTTTGTCCTAACTGGCATAATCCCTTAAGAAATTAAATCTGTGTGCATATATTTACATCTATCTATCTCTATATCTATTTATGTATATATCTGTCTATGGAGAATATCTGAGCCAGAAACGGCACAAAATTTTCTGTTACTGACTTTCAGAGCATCCAAATACAGGAGAAAAACTTTTTAGAGTGTGACAAAGCTAACCTATGTCAAAAGTATGAGCATGTCCATAATAATTGCCTGTTGAGGGCTCACCAGCATGGTTGAACAGAACTGAAAGAGTAAGAAGGTTCAAAAAATGTTTTGCTGTACTGATAGATGTAGAAAAATGTATTTGCATTTCAGATGCAATGATGGAAGAAGCATTTGAGGAGGATCCTGCTATTTTGACTTTCAAAAAAGCACTGTACTAGAGATTAGGGCTGTTACAGAATTTACCCTTGGTCCTGGGGGTCCAGGGGGTCCCTGGAAAATGTAAAAAGATAGACATTAGATGCTTCACATCTTTATGTAATGCAATCACAGTGAAAAAATAAGTCATGTTTTTTTATGCACTTACAGGTGGCCCTGGCTGGCCCTGCAGTCCCTGAGGACCCTAAAAAAAACAAAGATAAAATGCAACAGTGATTCATAAACATCTCTTGTTTTAAATTTTAAATACATTTTTAAATGTATTTTTTAAATCATAAAATGCCCCAGTGTTTACAATGAAGATGATGTGATACAAGCTGTGGTAAAGCTGTAGATTATTAGTTACTGTAGTAAAGTGCCCTACTCTGTTAACACATGAATATTCCTGTTGGAATTTCTGTGTTGTTTGGTCACTTGTTTCTCCAATTACTTTTGATAGTAAGGGAACATTAAAAGTTGTAAAAAGTATTAATATATAACGTGCTATATGTTGTGCCAGTGTTATATGCATGTTGACAACATAAGTACTGCAAGAGATAAATGATCATAAAAGGATTGTAAGTAATGTTAGGGATAGTTGCAAAAAATTAACTGATCCACTTTACTCGATGAGTATGTGCTAGACGTTTACTAGTTTAATTTATTAGCAGTGTCAATTTTCAACCAGAACGTGTTATGTTCATTGTTCCACAATGATATTGCAGGTTTCCTCTGTATTTAAGAAGTTATGCCCTTATTTTCTCGTTGTAAGTAGATTAATTTTAGTGTGTAGGATAATGCAGTGAGGAGGAGAGGAGGAGCAGGAACAGCTGCTTTTCCTGAGCTCACAGTGCAAACAGCACACATAGCCTTAAATCTGAGTTTCAGGGTGCCTTAGGGTTGAACATGGGCCCTTCCAATACAATAAACCCATTTGAATTATTCTCTCTTTGATCAACTATTCACATTAAAATAAAATGATCATGAATATTTATTAATATACAATGTTAGTAGTGTCTCTGTTAGACTCTTATCTTCAATCTCCATATACGCAAAGGCTCTAGGAGCTGTTACAACAAAGAGAATAGCACAAACAATAACAGGGAAAAGAGTGGGTAGCAGTGTCTTAAGACGAGCAAAAGAGAAGAAGGAATGAAAGGCATAGGCTAGATTTGCACCTCAAATTAGTAAAACCTTTTAACACAACTGAGTCAATTCAAGCAAAACATTCTTTTGCCAGTGGTGCTTGTATCAATTACTTGAGCACAATAAGCTCTTCCAGGAAAAGCCCTCACACATCAGTATGGTCACGCTAGAACTAAATCTCTGCCAAAAGAGAAATAATCTTATGTGACATGGCCATGCTGACAAATATTGTGGAACAGTTCTAGTCAAATAGGAATTAAGTTGTAAATCACTTGATATAATAATAAGTATTCCTGCTGTGAGATTTCACAGCAAGCAAGATCTCTGTGTCACTTCATGCTACAACTTCTGAACTCAGGCTGTTCTCCAGCTGCCACCAGCAAGGACAGCTGGAAATGGTTAAAGGAAGGCCAGATTCAATCTAATATTAATTAATGTACATTTAAAAAAAGGATCTCAAAGCAGATAGGAGTGGTTTAAGTCACTAAGGCTGCAAATTTATCAGTTCTTAGGAGAATATCAGCTATGTTTCTTACTATCTCTATACACATTCCTGAGGCAGAGCACATGGTAGCTACCAGGGAATGCACCTGTCAGGGGTCACAACAATAGCTGCACAAGTTAAGTATGCCTGCCCAACACCCACCCTGGCCATGCCAGAGGGGTCTCAGGCGCTGGACAATGAAGGGTGTGAAAAGCAGGGGCCATTGTGTAATTTCTAGCACCAGATTTATGTCAGCAAGGCTATGTTGATGGACACCAAATGGCTTTGATGCCAAGATCCCTGTTTTACATGTGTTTGTTGAAGAACAGAGGAGATTTAAAACTGAAGCAATTTCTGGATGGTTAGATAGATGGATTTCTGATACTTAACCAAGAAGACCTTAACAGCATAAGATCCAGGGATTGTAAATATTGTTCACTTCTCAACTGATACATCTTGACCTTATTTATTTATGTTTCATCCACTTACACCCAAAGAAGGGACTGTAAGCCACCTTTTATGTAAATATTTACTGATGAACATCTTTATAAAAGATGTTAATGATTAATGTTGGAAAATGGAAATTAAAGAGTAAGTCATATTAGCATATGAAGTACTAGTAGTGTAGAAATCCCTGTAGGTTCTGTGTCAAGCACTTAGCTTCCCTTTACTCTTCTGAGTTTGATTATTGCCCAGCTTGAAATTTTCTTTGAATCCTATTACTATTAAATACACATAAAATATTGCTGCTATTCATTATTAGAAAACTAATACGAATTTGCAGAGATTACATTCACTATTTTGGCATAGTTCCTCAGCTGTTGCAAGTCAACTGAGTTTTGCAGAACCACATTGTTGTATGCCAGCTGAGAAGGCTGACTCCAAATTTAATTAATCAGATCAGCAGCTCAGGTGCTGTTTGACTGCTCCAGGATACCTTCAGTCTCATGTGAATATATTATTGGACCTTCTGATCATGCTTAGCAAAGTAAGTTTAGTATAAAATTAAAGAGACAGTGGGAAAAAGAAAATTGAGAAACGAATTTGACATTGTGAGGATATATTTGTTTATCTTGGTTCAGGACTTGATTATGCAAATACCAAGTCAAGGCAAGGCACAAAGTCTTCAACAGTTTGTCCCTAAGTAACCACTGGTCTCTGATGAATAGATGTCCTTGTTCTGAGTGCTGAGATTTAGACATTCCAGTAGATTTTTCAGATGACTGAATGCTCCAGTTAATGTTCTATGTTCTTGGCATGTGCTACAATTTTAAGACTCAGAAAGTCTTGGGAAAAGAACAGCTCAAATTTATAGTGGTTTCTGAGATAAAACTGAATGTTTTGAAAATAAAACCCTACACTGTTCCAGTGAGTTTAAGGTATTTTGCAAAAGAGGAATGCCAATTGTCTTGATTCACTATCTTCTTGCCAATAAAACCCATGTGAAAAAAGAGAAATACTGAATGCTATTTGTTGACTATAGTGAACTACTTGGGGAAATATTACATTTCTTACACGCATTAAAACTTCAGAGGGATGTATCAATTATCTTTACAAACCTTTAAAATATAATGAAACTGCACAGAGTGCATTGAAAATTCTATAGGGATTTTACCAATGCTCCTTCTTTCTGCTGCATGGCACCAAAATAAGGTTAAATTACACTTCTCATGGACTAAGTTAATTGCTAAGTGTTTTGCTGGAATGTACAGGATTACCTTTACAAATCTACTTAATTTGCCCTTTGATCGCATTAGAGTTTAAGTGTGAAAAGTGTAATTCCAGTTCATAAAAACAAAAGCAGAGACTAAACCAGTTACTTTCAGTGCACTCTTTAATTCTTTAATCACCCTATTTGATTGAGCAGAAGTTCAAAGGCCAAAGTCCCAATCTGTTTCTAATTCAACAAGGTCTTAATTTTATATGCAATGATACCTGAAAACATGAGCAATCCCAAGGACCTCCATATTTTCCAAGACACTTGAAATTTTTGAAGACTGTAGTTTAAACAAAAAATATTAATGTTAAGCTTTCCCTGACCACTTTTGTGATCTTGATGTTATGTCACCATATTTCATAGTGTGTAAAGCCTAGTAACATCCTGCAATATAATAGTCTGATATACAATAGAGTTTAGCAGCTGGCATTGATGATTGTAAACCTAAAATAAAATATGATAATAGAAAATATTATGCCTTATCATATCATATCTTTTTTCAACTCGAGGATAATCACAGAATGGAATGCATTACCCAACGAGATTATTCAATCTCCATTCTTGGGAGTTTCCAAGACTTGGGTTAATAAAGCCCTGAGTGATGTGGTCTGATCTCAGCCCGGATTCTTTTCTGGACCAGCTTCCCATTTAAATGTCTTGAGATCACTTACAACCTGGATTATCTTATGGTTGTATATTATAATTGATTAGGTGACATGCCATGAAACAAAAAACATTCAGAAAATGAAAATTCACTTTCAGAAATGTCAGAATCCTGAAACAATAATCCTAAGTGTATTCCATGTCCAATCACAATGAAATTATTATTTTGAATTGAAAAATTGTTTCAATAATTATTGATTAAATTTTTATTAAGATTTTTCAATGAACTCTGTTTCTGACTATCCAAAAATGGCCTACAGGACATGAGCCTTGTTTCACCACTGATCTCAATAAAAAGACATGATTTTACCTTCCATTTTCCAGGGGATAAAAGGACATTTTTTTGCTAGTAATGAACACTGTAACTCAGAGAGACTAAAAAATATAACTAAAACTTGGATAGTACAAAAAGGTTAAAATCTATGTAATTCTAGGAAGAATGCCAATATAAATTTTAGAAGTATAAATAAAAGCTCAGAATACACAGTTGGATGAAAATAATTTTCTCTCCTTTGTATCTGAAAATAGTTGGAAATAAATCCCTCGTTTTTTGGGAAAGTAATGCCACTGTATATGATTTAAAATTAAACATTCTTGTTCTGAGGACAGTCTTACTGGATTAACTTATCTTGATGAACTCAAGAACGTTTTTAGGAATTAACTTCTTAAACACCAGCACCAATAATGGAAACGGATGTTTCTTGTTCATTGTTTTGAATGAGTTTTATTGGTTTTTCAAGCGTCAGCACTTTTAGCTCTATGCTGTCATAATAATTCTTATGAACAAACAGTAGAAAAATGTTAAGATGGATAACAGCAGCAGAAATTAAGAAACTAGTTTTTCTCTTATTCTGAGATAGCAGATGCCTCAAGAGCATTAGGACCAAAGAGAAGAGCATTAGTATCAAAGAAAAAAGGTCTCCAAGACATATAGAATAAGCTTAGTTCCAAGTTTTAATTCCTTAAGATATTAATAATATTTCTGTTTTATTTTTCAACATTTTAATAAGTCAGATTGGAGTTTTTTACAGGTGGCTGCTAAAAGCAAAATATAATAAGAAGAGTGAAACTAAATTATTTTAAATGAGATGGGGTGAAAGACAGGGTCAGAGTTACAGGAGCAAGATCATATCTGCTAGTTAATGAAAAAGGAACGAATACATCTGCTGTGTAAGGTAATATCATAGTTACCAAATTTGAGTTCATATTTGCTGTAAACATGGTAACTTAATGGCTTTAAGTTCACATAGCCATGATTAATAGGAGCTTTTACTAACTCACACAATTTTAAAATTAAATCCAACATTTATTAACATACAAGAACTAGTGTAATATTCTTACTGAAAGATGAAAGACAGCAAGGTCATAACCTATCTGCGCTGCCTACTGTTCCTACAGTTGGTGTACATTGCATGGACACATCCTTATCCATCAGGACAAGGTCTAGTCTTCTCCTGAACTTCTCCCTCTCTAGAGACAGTGATACAGATCTATGAACATGTGCATGCATTCTGGGAGGCACTGGAGCATTGACAACAAATGCAACAGAAGATTTTTCTTTTAGGTCTGAACTAAGACAGATTTGGAGTATGTGCCTGCTCTGTGATCACTTGCCCAACAGCTCACAGTCACTGGTCATATCTATATAAGTTAACTCTAACAAGAAAGGGTTAGATTGTTGACACTTGCTAACAGCTTTCTTGGCCAGTGCTCTCCCAGAGCACAACACAACTGCCTGGCATTCAGAGCATGCAGGAGTACACTCAGTGTAACATATGAATAGTTTTTACACAGCCAAAATTATGGAAGCACAAAATTGTTTCATCTTACCATTTCACCCCTTGTGCCCTTTTCACCTCTCGGTCCCTGTAAGAAAGAGAAGCTGTTAATCCAATATACTTTCTAGATGCCTACGACCGAAATAAGCAGATTAATAACCAAGCGAGTTATACTACTCGCATGAAAAGTAGTCCAGTCTCATCTGTGGAAGTATTTACAACTCTGGGGGTTTGATTTTTCTGTACTACTAGAAAACTAAATTACTTGAAAACATTTTACAATTTCTGTTTATGGAAAGTTGTTTTCTTCAGCTTGCAAATATGATTTTTCCCCATAAATGTTGTCCCTGTCAATCAGCTATATTCCCCACAATTTCATCCACTGTAAAACATCAGCGGTTCACCATCTTAAGAGCAGGGAACAAAACTCAGTACTCCCCATCACTGAAGAAATATATTCATCACATATAAGGTTTTCTTATGCTATTAGTTTTCCTCTCACAATCAGATTAGACACAGTTTTTCTGACATTTTTGGCTAGTTTTGCACTTAAACTGTTTCCAAGGATGGCAACAATCTTACAGTTCTTTCCTGGAAGAATTTTGTATCTTGATGGCTGCATTTCATAACACGTAAGTAATATTCAACTATAATGCTTTTTGAGTGATAATGACAAAGTATTATATTCAATATGAAGTCTATTGAAAGCCTTCATACAAGTACACACAACTGTAAAGTTTTTCTCCTTGGTGCAATTGAAAAGAATAGAGCAAGATTTAAAGCACTGTTTTTCCCAGCAAGTGGAAAGAATTGTAGATGGAACATTAACCTTCTTTTTCACTTGTGAATATTTGCATTTATTACTTTTGTGTATTTGTTATTTTTATGATTATTTCAGTTTCTAGATATTCTCATCTGCTCCATGCCTAGTTCATCAGAGTAACCTGCATGGTCCAAAGAGCTTCTAAAATTACCTTGCATGGTTGGGTAGTCATAAGACATGAGCCATGGGGTTTTCTCTTGCAAAACAAATCTGGCTCTGGCACTGGGATTGTGACAACTGATGGAAATGGGGATGAGGACAGAGCTTCCCCACTGCAGGCAACTTGGGGTGCATTGAAGGTTGTCAGAAAGGCTGAGATATTTGAATTGTAACAGGGACCTCATCATGTAAGGGAAGACCCTTATAAGGGTTTGTGGGCATTCCCAGAGTATCTAGAGGGGCACTCTGGACAGTTCAGCTCACAACATATAAATTATATTGAAATCAAGTGTGATACTCTCTAGATATCTCAGATCTAAGGCTGAGAAAGAATATCCAGGTGGCAGTTACTATGTGCTGTTTTACACCTTGACTTGCTCCCTGCCCCTGTAGGCATGCCCTCTGTGTCCTGTACTTTGACAGAAGGCCATTGCAATGTCTTTGTCATAGGCTCTTGTAATTTTTTTTCTTGTATTACAGATGCTGGAGTCACACACATTAGCTCACTTGTACGGTATAAAAAAAGGAGGTCCGATTGGCTATATGCAAACAGAAGAAATCAGAAGGTTGCTAGTTGCAAAAGAAGATTACTTAATGAAAGGGTAGGTGAAATAAACAAATTACGCCAAAATAAAGGGAAACTTACAGGCCTGCCAGTTGGGCCTGTTATGCCTTCTTGACCAACAGGGCCAATATATCCCTGTAAACAAGCAAAGAATTTATTAGTCCACGGTATTTACAAAATTAAGAAAATCCCTATGACACATTCTGGTTTAAAGTTGCTCAGGACATAGCCTTGTCAAATATCCAAAAGATCATGGTGATACTCTCTTTCTAAATATTGAGTGCACATTGCAACAAAATCACTAAGGTAAGTAATTTAAGAATTGCAATAGTTGTGGTTGGAAAGCCCACATACATTATTTAATGTGAAAGTTGATGCACTAAAAACAGTGGAAACTTAAGCGCTCTGATTACAAAAGACTATGTATTTATTGAGCTACAATCAACCATATCTTAAGCTATATTACTGGCCACAAATAGTCTTGTAAGGCTGCCAGTAAGTGCTGTTAAAATGTTACTTTCCTGTTCCATTTCATTTAGAGCAAACTGCTCATGTCCAGTGTTTCTCTTGTATAGGAATATTTAGAAAAATAAGGCAGCTATTAGAACAGGCACCTAAAGCTGCTGTTATGCATCTGGTTTACTGAACAAATTTCAGTTCTGTAGTGGCAATGGCAGTAGAGAGAGAAGAACATTTTGAACTAAGGTCTTCTATGCTGCAACCTTTCCTCTTACAAAACTTGATGCTGTAAGCTGGATGATAAAAAGAAAATATTAAAGAAAGACTGCCTATTAATCAATAATGGCTGAGCACCACTCTATCTTACTGCAGGCAAAGTTTGATCCTTCTCTCTTTTGCTGTAGGACAGAGTTATGGAATCAGCACTTTTGCCAGTGAGAGGAAATTTCAACCCCAATAGACAAATATATGCCAGTCATAAGATTACTTGTGCAGACGAAACTATGCTAGGAGAGCCACAATTAGTAAGTAGAGCTTGCCTTTTTCTTTCAATATTAAAAACTTGTGTGTCTCTAAGCACGTTGCAACCAGAGCAGCATTGCAGCACAAGTAAAGTGCTTCTAGAAGAGTCAGAATCTCAGACAGAAAGGTTTTGTTAAGGGTTCTGGCCTTGTTAATAAGAAAAAAGATGGTTTTCAGAGTTAAAAATGTATGCCACGTGCAAACCACGCTGACAATCTCTTTCATGGATTGAAACACTTACAACTTGGCCTGTTGGACCTTTTGGGCCCAGAATTCCAACTAAGCCAATGTCCCCTGCAGGACCCTGAAAATGCAAAGGAACAATTTAGTCAAATATGGACATTAGCTATCCACATGTTTCAGTCTCTTGTAATCAGTGAAAGTACGATAATTGCTAAGAGTAGTAACAGTGAAAATACCAAGTGCACTGACACAGAATATTTATCCTTAGACATGGAATATGCAGTTCTGCCTGTCATGTTCCAACAGTTTAGAGGTATTTTGAACAAATTACTGTTAAAGATGATTAATTCTAATCTTTCCTAATGTTTTCTCTCCCTGTAATGGCTTAAATCTAACAGAAAAGAACAAGCACATACTTTTGGACCTGGGAATCCTTGAAACCCCATTAAACCTTGATCTCCATCTTCTCCCTGTAATAGGAGCAGGCATCCTTACTATTATTTCATGTTTGTAACTCTTGGGCTACCTGTTTTGCATCAACATCTGTGATTACATACAGTCTGTCCTTTCAGTCCAGGGTCTCCTGCTGGTCCTTGGTCACCTTGTGATCCTGGAAGGCCTCTTTTTCCTCGCTTTCCTGGATGACCTAGAAGTCCTTTCTCACCCTGTAAATAGGAAGAAAATATAACTTCTATTACAGTTGTGAAAGATATAAGTGTAAATATGTCTTTCGTGTCAGAAGTGTGGAACACACTTTCTCTCTAAGAAATAGACTTACTGCATTCATTTTATTTCCCTCAAAAATGCTTTCAATAATTATACATACACAGAAATGCAGATGTGACTTGATTGCCGCTTGATTTGGAAACATGAAACCCATACATGTTGAATCAATTCTAGTATGGTATCTCCCAGTGTAAGCAGTAAAATTCACAAAATGAAATACAGAATAGACAGGTTAAAAGTAAATTTTAAAAGTAATCCTCTGAGCAAGACGTAGCATACTTGTGGAACTCCCTGCTGTTAGACTAGAAATCTACATTAATTCAAATGGAAACTAGAAAAGTTACTACAAGATAAATCCCCTCAGGATTATTAAATACATAGAAATCATGTCTAGCTCAGGAGGTTACTGAGCTGCAATAAAAACTGTGAATATACATGTTCCTTGCTTTGTGCTTATGCTCTTCCCTAAGTTTTACTTTCTGCTGTAACAAAGACAGTCTTTTGGTCTGACTTGGTATGTCCACTATTAACGCTTATTTGGTAGTATATGTGGCAACAGTTTTTCCTCAACTCATCTATTCCTTGCATGCACTTCTGAGCAGGAACTACCTCCTACAACACGTTGTCTTGACAAAGAAGTAAAATTCATATTGGGAGCACTTGCAATAAACACTGCAAATAGTGAATACAGTTTGTACTAAAATATTTTCATGAAAATATAACAAGGACAGTATTTGCAGTTCTAAAGTAATTCCAGGTTTTAAAGAACTGCTTATCAATAAAATCTCACAGAGCATGCAAATCGTGATTTTAGACAAAAAAAATCTATTCTAAATGAAGAAAATTATCTATACTGTTTCCACTGTTTGATTATTTTAAAATTGAAATTAGTGTAATTAATTTAAGGGTATGCTGATGTCAGGTACATGGAACTGCCTGGAAAATGGAGCACACTCAGTTTTATTTCTTTCTGATAGGACTGAACAAGAACAGTTTAAGTCCTATGATAAATGGATGTCCCAGGTGAGTCATTAACTCCCAAACTTGAGACTTAGGCTTGAAATTATAGTACTTCTCTGCTGATAGGTTGCTCAGATATACATTATCCCAACTGTTCCAGTAGCTACAGAAGTTTAGAGATAAAAGTCAGGAAACATTTGGCTGTAAAGCTGGAGTGAGTAAATAAAAAGTGCTTTGAACAGCTTCTGGATTTGGGAACAGCACCTCTATTTTCAAATTACAGTTTATGGAGATGAGGTCAGTGCAACTTGTAGTCCTAGCCGTCAAGTAAGTCCTGACTTCAGTGACTCGAATGATTAACAGTAGTATGGTGATTCCACAGTCAGTGACTGCAGTATGAAGACTAAGCAACATCAGTAACATTGTACTTAAACAATAAGATCCTATGTGTGTACCTTTAGTCCAGGTGCTCCCATGGGCCCTGGAATGCCTGACAATCCCTTGGGACCTCGAGCTCCAGGATAACCTGCCAGACCTGGCAAGCCTGGGTTTCCTTTATTACCCTTAACAAATTGAAAATAATGAATTACAAGCAGAACAGCCGAACATGTTTTTTCACTGTATGCTAAAACAGGCTTTTAACATAAAATCAGTCAAAACCACTTAATGCTTTCTGTATACATGGACACACACAGATAATACGTCAAAATACATAGAAAGACTCTGATAAGCAGTATCGTCTATATTTCTGTTAATATTCCAAAAGTAAAAGGCTGAAAATATGGTTGAGATTTACAGTATTCATTTTTCAAGAAGTAACTTCACATGAGACAAAATAACACTACCTTTCCAGAGAAACATTCAGAAATCAACGTTTGTTTCTAAGTATCAGGCATAATGAATATTTCTTTGATGTAATGTAGTAGAATACGTGTATAGATATCTATTTTTTTTATTTCATATGACATTCATTTATGCACTTAAAAAATGAAAGGTTTATAGGAAATAAGATTTTCATATTAAATGTGATTTTCAGGGCTTTTGAATGTGATGCTGTGGCTTATAGACCAACGGACTTACAAACTTACATAGCAAAAGTTCTGTTTTTTTATTCATTGTGACAAAAATCAGTTATAAGCATCTCCTTTTAACAGGTTGTAATGGGGTACTGGAGTCATCTTTAATATGATTGTATGACATTTTCAGTGGAAATGCAAAAATATAACAATTCTTTGGGATGATACTCCTAAATCCAACTCCAAAGAATTTTAAGAACTTGGATGAGGTTCGTGATCTGAAACTGGAGAGGCTCGAACAGGGTACACCTGCCCCCTATGTTTAATTCTGTCTTTGTTCAACCAGATTGAAAATTCATATCTGTAACAACAATGCCTCATTCAGCACCTTAATTAATCCCTAACACTAAATCCAACTTGGCAACCTTTTATAACAGTTGCTGGTCCATCTAAGTAGAACTACCGAGAAATACCATACTTGAAATCAGAGTGATCAGATTTTCAATTATGAGAATAACTAAAGGGATTTTTTCCCCCTCTCCGGAGGGACTGACCAAAAAACTGAGTCACTACTCCCAGAGGCACCAGGTCACCACCTTTGGCCCACAGGTGCCAAAGAACAGTCAGACAAAAAACCTGTTTCCAAGAATGCTTCCACATACCTTTTACTCTTTTTCACTGATTTTGGACAAAGCTTCAGAATTATTTAGGTAGAGAGGCATAGGTTACAAATTCAAAGACAATAAGGAAAATGTAGGATTATCTCAGAGCTTGAGAGGAAACAGTCCCAGTTGGGATCTAGGGTTCATTTTTGGGAACAGAAACGTGCAGCCTCTCTGAATCAGAAATCATTTTTACTGATCTGTAGTTACTACTAACACACACTAATGGAATAGTTCTTCTCACAGCATACTTCCCTTATGCTAACTTTATATCCTGGCCAGAGTATCAGGAGTACAAAAGAAAGAAAACAAAAGGATTGGTCTAATTTTTAAGATGCTGAAGAAACTGAGAATGGTTCTTCCTTTTTAAATACCTAACCTTAGAAAATCTGTAATGCAAAATGACATAGAGGCAATGCGGCAAGTAACTTACCTTAGGGCCAGGCTTCCCCAACAGCCCAGTCTTGCCAGGGTTCCCAGGAATGCCTTCTGGTCCAGGGTACCCAACTGCTCCTTTCTGCCCTGCTGGCCCCGGTTTTCCCTTGAAACAAATTTAAACCAAATATAGCACTTCATCATCACACAACTAGACTTCAGTCACAGAAAGAGATGCAAGTAGATCCGGAAAGAACATTAAAAATTTCAGTTAAAGGCAAGCAAGAGAAACAATTAAACCTCAAGGAATCTACCACATGTATCCATCATGGATGTATGGATCCAAGCTTCTGTGGGCTGCAGCTGTTCTAAGAACTGATGGGGCTAGGAGTGAACAGTAGTACAGCTCTGTGCAGTATAATGTGATAACCTCCAAATGGACTACAAGCCACATGCAAAAACGATCTAATTAAGTAACTTTACAAGAGGGAAAGACCTTGTTGTTCTATTAGTGGCACCTCAATTCCATATGCTGAGCATAATTCAGTATAATTCAATATAATTTCAAAAATTATTAACATTCAAAAGTGACAGGGGTTCCTTTACACTTCCTGGATAACAAGAAGGTTCCTTAGAGTGAACATAAGACCTGCAGGTACCACGGCCTGACTCAATTTTGGTTTTATTTTTACTAGTATTTTCTTTGTTTTATAACCTGAAAATAGAGTTTAGAATTTTGTTACTTACAGGAATTCCAGGTTTGCCTGCCTGACCCACCGCTCCTTTCTTCCCTGTGGGACCCTAAAAGTTACAAACACTTGTGAACTGACAAATGTTTTAAACTCAATCCCTTAAGTGCTGAAGATTGTTGCCCTCTTAATATGCATGTTCACATTGCCTGGCTAGGAACCAGACTACTTCCATTTCAGGAGACAGAAGAAAGTTTTTCAAGTAAAAGTGAATAAATTTCCGGTAGAATTGTATATATCTTTTCCCTTTATGAATCAGTATAGTGTAGTTTTCATAACTTTTTCCAGCTAGAGGCATAAAATATTTTTCATTATGAAGCTGGCAATTTCTTCTCTTTCAGCCACCCCTGTGTGAGGAAGTAAACTTTTACAACATCTCCTGTACTCTTTAAAAGGGAAGTCACGAAAAGTAGGCAGTGTAGACACACTAAGTGTCTGTGAAAGAGAATACTGGAAAACAACAGTGTCACATATGGGAACATTATTTTTATCTAAGATGTACAAAAAAGATAAAATTTACTTAAAACCTTTTTTTTTTTCCATATTGACTGATCTAGAAATCTGTAGTCTCAGAAAACTGAGCAATACTGAGCAGACAACATTCTTGCAAGTGGTTTAGTGACCAGGAGGCCAAGCATCAAGGAAAAAAAGCTTCTCAGAGAACTTTGTTTATAGGATATTCTCCACAGAATATAAAGATCTATGTCATTAATTTTATCCTCCCTCTAAAAGATGCAGTGACTGGACAACAGGGACAAGAATAATGTTTGTTAGCATAGAACAAGTAGAAAAAAGCTTTCAAGATTTTCCAGATTAATTATTTTAAACACTGTTCATTAAAGCAGAAGTTATACCAAACTACTATGCTGCAATAAGACAAAACATGCAATAAAGTGAAAAAGCTTGGGTCACTGTAGTTGTAAATGTTTTATAATTTATGTAAATAAGACAAAAACAGAAAATGCTGTTCTATTCCTTAATGTAATGCCTTTTTGTTAAGAACTGGATAAAAAAAGTCCACCAATCAGAACTGGAATGAGCATAATCAAAGAACTTAATATGGTTTTCATTACAATTTCTGGATGCGTAAACCCAGATGATTCAGCATTACAGGTTATGGGATTACCTTTGTAAGGCTTTCTATAGCAACACCAGTAATGCCAGTGGCTGCTCCGACCTGGATATTGGTTACACATTTGTAAAAAGGCAATAATTATCTGAGGAGCATTTGCAATACAAAGAAAACATTCTCCAAGAGAAATTACTGATTTTATCCTGTGCTGTGAGTAGTTTGTCAAAGGCAATATGTCTGAGTGCAGGGCTAGAGTACATGCTGACAACGTTTTCACATCATGTTTTGTTTCTGTTGCTCCCCAGTCCTAGTCTACTACAGATTGTTGTAGTTACCTAGAAAGTTTTGGAACTCCAACATAGTTGCTCCATGGAACTTCTCACACAAAATATCTCATTTAAATTGCAATGGCAATTGGTATTGCTAGAAATCTTTTAGCCTAAATCTTTTGAAATCTCAAAAGCCAATGACATGCAGCCCATGAGAGAACATAAAACACTTTTGCCATTTTTAAACACATCACTGAGACAAGTTATTATTTCTAAAGGGAAAGACTTCAGTTTTGATATTTGTCATGACTTGCTCTCTCATTATGCCTCTAGTATTCTGTAGCAAATTCCTTATTTCCACATTCCTGAAAACTCAGCGCAGTGTAGTATCAGGAGGCTTCATTTACAGATCAGAGAAGCAAAATCCCAGGTGCCTTCCAGAGCTACTTTGCCACAAAGAACTCCACTTAAGGGTATAGTTGAATATGTTTCCAAAAGAGCCTCTTGTAAAGCTTTATATCAATCCAAAGTAAAACCACTTACCTATCAAATAACAAACACTTACTATCCCAGACCAGTATGCAATTTTCCATTTTATATTTTTGTTTTCCCTACAGGTATGAAAAGGAAACCCAAACACTCAGTTCTAGCCTTAAATAACAGTTTTCCAAGGATAGTCAGTCAACGGTAAAAACACACAAATCCCAATTAAGTGCAGTTTTGCTTTGCTTTTTTCTACTTACTCCTGAACCTCTTTCTCCTTTTGGTCCTTGCTCTCCCAATTCACCTGGTTCTCCCTTTGAAAAAAAAAAAATTAAATGAAAATAATTTGAATGCAGATAAAACCATATTTTCAACAGTCAATATATAAATCTCACTTGTTTGAAACACTTACTGGAGGCCCTTGTTGTCCAATAGGTCCTCTAAGCCCTGGAAGGCCTATATGACCCTAGGAAGGAGAAAATATAATATATTACAATACAAGTATCTCAGCCTGTCATACCCAGTGAGCTATAGACTTCCTTGTAAAGCCCATCTTGGGGCTGCTGGGTGGACCCAGATTCACTGATATGACTCAGATAAAGTACAGTCAGATCTCCACAATCAAACCTTATGGAGCTTTTATTCGCTAAATTCTCTACTCCAAACCGCAAGAGGGAATTACACATGGTTTAAACATTTCTGCATAGATTCAGTTCATTCATTTATTCCTATGTCTATCTGTATTATCTAGTGGAACCCTCCTCCTCAAGCAGGAGGAGGGTAGAAAAGATTGCCCAGGACCATGTCTAGTCACATTTTGAGTATTTCCAAAGATGGAGACTCCACAACTCTCTAGGCAGCTTTTTCTGGTGCTCAGTCATCCTCACAGTAAAAAAAACATTTCAAATGGAATTTCATGGGTTTCAGTTTTTGCCCTTTGCCTCTTGTCCTGTCACTGGACACTACTGGGACAAGTCTGTCTCCTTCATGTTCATTCCATCCCACCAGGTATTTATACACAGTAGGGTCACTCAGGTCTTCTCCAAGTCATGAGTTTTAGGTCTCAATTTCTCATATGAAAGATGGTCCAAAGTGTTTTAAGAGTTCATCAGTAAGTACATCTCTGCACACTTGTGAGAGATGATGATACTTCTACTACATTACTCCACATGTATGCATAGCGTGCCATGCTCAAATAAAAAGAATATAAAGCAAGAGGTATTACCTTGTAGCCCTCATCACCAGGTTCTCCTCTATCTCCCCGTTCACCACTGGGACCCTAGAGAGAAAACCACAGAGCAATATAACAGCTGAACTGAAAGAACGCTGCAGTGAAGAACAAAAAGAAAGCTGGGATTTCTCTCAAAACAGACTAATCAATGACATGGAACTGAGGAATATAAATATTAAAGTTGGCTAAAGGAATAAACATGAATAAACATGGTTTTTTTCTAAACAAAATGCATTGCAATCAGACAGTAGCCACTGTCTAAAATATTTTGTAACTGAAGATTAGAAGCTAAGAGATCAATTTACATGGGTCTAAATGAAACAAGAGCATTGACCTCAGTAGAAATTCTCCAGGTTTATACCCATGTATAAGTATATATGATATCTGAATTTAAAATCTGAATGAATAAATAAAGAGAGTGTTTTCAAGAAACGCAAGGAAAACTCTCTTTTGGTTTCTGTAAGACAGCACATTAAAAATGGGGTTCTCTTCTGAAATTACTTGCCATACTCAAAATCTGCTTTAATCTTGAAGTTTGTCTGAATATAAAGGCAATTTCAATCCCTCAGCATGCCTCACACATGAGAGAGCTGCACTGGAGGAGAGGGAATAGCATGATTTTTGTGATTGATGTGATTCTTCCTGCTGCATTCAGACACCTCACTAGCTCTACTTTAGGGAAAGGCCCTTACTCCAGTCCCACAAGGAATTGGATTTTCCCCCAGAATTTTAACTCTCACTGTAGCAAATGCACCAAATTTAAGTCAAAGGAAAAAATACAGGATAGGGAATCACACCCATAAAAAGTAAGAACGGCTGAGTCTTTCCAAAAGACATTCAGCCAACTATTAGATGAAATAATAAGCGACTGTGTCTTTCCCACCTGACTTAAGCAAAGGCAAGTGCCCAGGCAACACTAACTGCAACGTATCTTTACAGTTGACATATGGATAGATCAGTCACTTCTAGTGCATATGCACCAGGAGATACTACTGTGTAACTGCTTGTATACTCTCCAAAGTTTCAGCAACCTCATGGTATGTTTCCTACAGGGAATCCCACCAGGTGAAAGGGCCCCTCTTCCAAGGTTTGAGCAGTCAGCATTACAGAGGCAGTTTGGCTACAACAGAATGCAGTTCTTTAAATCAATTAAATCAGTTAGCAGTGATAATGAAATAAGTCAAAACATGTTTTTTGTTAGTAAAGCAATTAGGTGTAATTAGAGCAAACAGAGAGGGTAAAAATCTCTTCCTAAATGTGCTGGCCTACACACAGACTAATGGCATTTGTGTAATTAAATAGAGGGCACATAAACTTAAGCAGGAAAGAGCATATGACTGCATTTTTCAGAGAGAGATTACACATCAAAGGATCATTTTTGTGCGAGGGGTTATTGACTCCTGAGACAGGGATACAAAGCTTCAGAAAGAACAGCATTGGTTCCTGTCTCGAGATGCACTAATATAATTTGTTTGAGAAAGAAAGACCTACTGGTTCACCTATGGGCCCTGGTGGTCCAAGGACTGTATTGTCTTCGCCTGGGTAGCCCTAAACCAGAGATAAGTATTAAAAAATGTTAACTTGGAAATTCAACCTTGTCTACCATGCACACAAGTTTTAATGCTAATAAAAAACAGAGAGCACACTGTATAGATGCTAAAAGTGAATATGATGCTTATGGTTCTAATACAATGGAAATCATAACTTCATTTTAACATTTACCTAAATGTCCCAAAGACATTTAGGACTAAAAATGATAGGTATTTGCTCTATTCTCCAAGGTAGTTAAAGAAAAAAAAAAAGTATTTCTTTATGTAATGAAAAAAAAAAGCATAAACAGGATATTTAGCAAGTGGAAAAAATTTCTTCCACTATTTTGAGAAACACACTTACTATAGAAAAACAAGTGTACAGAAGACTCCAACATTAAGCCTGAACTCCATTAAATTTTAAATGTGAAACAACTGCCATCCAAGCTAATAAACAAAAAGTTATCTATTGCAGATGATACTTAGCAGTATTAAATGCAAAGAGACTCACGTTTTAAATATGATTCAGAGTTTTTAAAACACATTGAAATGCCTTTTCAGAAGTGATCAAGCATCCTAGACACCTACGTTCCAACAATTTAATTTTCATTTATTGTTTCTGAAAATGGTATCAAAACCTATTTATAACATCAACCATCAAACGCCTCTTAACAGTATTTATTGCAAAACTGGCCCTAGTATAAGAACATATTTCTCTGTCAAGTGCAACTCCAAATCCATCTTCATGAAGTGAATCCATGTACCTGCTTGGGGTCCCACACACTTCGGTCAGGATACAAATCTGTTTGCAGGACTTGAGACTTAAAAGAACAACAGTAAATCTGACACTAAAATAGCAACAGAGGCCACATCCTGTCCCTAACATTTTAAATTAACCACAGACATTTGTCCATCTCAGTTGGACTTCCAGGCAGATCTGTGGGTGTACTCACAGACTTAGAGTTAAGTAAATATTTAGCTGGTTCTGCACTGATTATTTTTGTCAGCAGCGCTCACTAAGGGCAGTGGTGCTATCTGATACAATAGAATGAGTTTCTTACAATGGGTACTTTGTGTTTTAAAACCTCAAGCTTTTTAATAATATAATTTGGGACTCCATCCCTGAATGATCCATTTCTCCAGTTTGCATTTCTTTTCCTATTCTCTCACAATACTAACAAATACTGCAAATTTTCTGGCTTTTTCTGTGTGCCACCGAAAATAGAAGGCATGTAGTAAAGTTTCCTCTGTTCGTTATTTCACAAACTGTAGGAAAGCAAAACCCATCTTCATACCTTTTCTCCTTTGGGGCCTGGAGGTCCTGTAGACCCTGGAGAACCCTGGTGACCCTAAAGAACCAAACCAAACTAAAATTAGTTCCAAAACAAATAATTAAAGAAATAAATAATTCCAAACTTTATTTTAGCTGCTTGTAACTATTGTTCTAGTTTTTTCTCTGCTTGTCAATAATTCTAAATCATGATATGAAAACAAAATCAATGGACCCAGGAAGAAAATGGATTGTGTAGAGGAAAAGCTCTGTGCACAGTGGGAAATCACAGGTTCTGGCAGGGCTTAGTACAGGTGAGGGGAGCTGGGCTGGTTTTTGCTTCAGGGTTAGAGTCACTGATGGATGTTTGTGTTTGGCAAAGACACTGGACAGTATGGCCTGTAAGAGCAGAACTCAGTCAAGGACTTATGATGACAATCATGACTATTTTTCAGTGAAAGCCACAATATATTTATGTCCTTCAACTAACCTCATTCTATCAGTTTCTGTTACTAAAATGGAAACTGCCTGACCAGACAGTAAGCAGAGGTTGTGGTGTTTGCTGAACTCTCTTCATAATGGATAGCTGTAGTAGTTTCACAGGAACTTTATTCACAAGGGGTGAGATACACTGGACAAACAAGGGTTTAAAATCAGTGGTAAAAAACCTGCTAGTGAATGCACAAAATCCAGTCATCTTTGCCTAAGGCTAACATTTCTGAATAGGCAATCATGTCATATAAACATATATGAGTATCTGTCTTTCCTAAAGATATTTGTGTAGTCTAGATACGGATCCCAGTGATAGTTGAATTATTAAAGTACCACTTTGGGATGTGTGTGTACATGAATTCAGTAAAAACTCACCCCATAACCTGGAATTCCTGACTCTCCTTCAGGCCCCATTCCTCCTGGGTGTCCCTGTTAAATGCAACACTCAGTGAGAGAAAAATGAACTCTTTTGTAAAGTGTTACAACAATGTCAACTTTATAAAGTCACCACTTGGAAAAATCTTCAAATATTGCCATTTGACATATACACAACTTTCTTGTTGGGTCCAACTTAATTTACTAAATAATAATGGGCTTTTCCCTGTTCTGTGGAAAAAATTATTGACGTTTTCAGTCCTAATATTATAATCCTTGTGCATAATTAAGATATATAAGGATCTGAGCTTTCAGAGGTATGGAACTCTGCCTGTAAATGCTAGTATGCCAAGAGAAGCTGGGGGTGATCATCACCTTAGGAAGCTGAGTCCTTCTCTTGAATATATTGGCCATTAGATAGTTAACTTTACTTCTGCACTTCCTGTGTTCAGGAACACACTGCTGCTTTCAGTGGTCACAGGATTGGGCCCTGAATCACTGAGACAGGCATGCTGCCTCTCTGGATGTGTCTGTGCATCTGTCATGCAGTGTGGAACAAGCTTTGGGAGCTTATTATGGAAACAAACTTAATTCAGTTGACTTTGGATGAGATTCCCATTTAACAGAGTGTCAATCTTCATCCAAAATGCTTTGTTTCAGCCATGGCTGAATATGGCATGTTATAGCAAACCCCACGATTTCTATTTTTGGAACTGGGAAGGTTTAATAAATAACCATAGCAGTGAGGTTATATGTGAAGGGTGGGGCATGAGTATTCCATGGAGTGCTCTGCCATCCCACTCCTCTGACTGTCAGAGGACCAAAGCTTAAGACAACTCCTTTCAGATCCATGCCCCAGGTTTCTGCCTGGAAAGGTGCACAGGTCTTGTTCTGATGCTGAAAGACCATGGGACACACAGGATGGGAAGGACACTCCCTGCTACCTCAAAACTATTTCTATGTGCTACAGCTGTGACTTGCCTCTTTCCATGAAGAAACATGATTCTGCTAAAACAGAAACACATAGACTCTTAAGTAAGCATGTTCTGTACCAACCATGGGACCTCGAGTTCCTCTTGAACCTTTGGGACCAATTTCTCCAGCTTGGCCAGATTCACCAGCAGGTCCAATTTCTCCCGGAGGGCCAAGCTGCCCCTTTTCCCCCTGTTGGTGTTATTGTATTCAAAATAACAAGAAATTGACACTACATTTCAAAATGTGATTTATGCTTAATCAAAGTGTGTAATTTAATAGTATTATTTAATAGGTATTACGTTTACTGTATGTCATTTACTGTAGTTATTAGAACACTGAACCCAGAAGTCTGCAGTATTAAAGAAGTCTCTGCTGAAGCCTTATTATTGTTTTGTTTTAGCCAAAGCTTAGCAATTTTTAATAGAAGCAGAAACTCTTCTGAGTTTCAAAAGCACATTCTGATACAAATCTAAATTTCCTAAGGTTCTGAATGTTATTAATTGCAGAATTATGACAACTCTAATTGCTATGGCTAGCAAGAAAAAAATTGGCTTGAAGCATGACATAAAACAGGGATAGTTTTGGTTCAGTGGAATTTAGTAATGTAAATTTGAGTTTCAGATAAAAGCAAGGGAACTGGGGAAGATGAAAAATACTACCTTCTTTCCTAAACGGCCCCTCTGACCTGGATTTCCTGGTGTTCCTTCTGGGCCCTATAGATTTATTAGAGAAAGAAAAAGAAATGATTGAGAAAGGCCTGGAAACATGTTTAAACTGTGCTTCAAACTGGATAAATAAGTAGGCTTTTGCAATGCAGAGAAGTGGGAGAAAAAATGTCATTAAATGTGGCTGTGTGCAAGTTAGTAGGACTGTTTCAAGTTAGAGCAGAACAAGTGGGTAAGTAGCAGGGATCACTTATCAAACTAGTGGAAATGCACTAAAAATAGAGGAGAAAAAAACCCCAATAAATCTTTTATACTCTGTCCACACAGAATAATTCTGTCCACACAGAAAATATTACTTTGGGAATAAAATTCCTTCAAGACAAACACCGTTTTTAAAAGAAATACAATACAAAGCCAGAGGAAAAGTAAGAAAACCTTGAGGCTGTCAAGCGTGAAGAGCAGGGCCCTGATGCAAACTGCTGGGGAGCAGATACCTAACTCAGTAAGTGCTGGTGCCTACCACTGCCCACCTCTTAGTGACAGCATAACTGTGTGTGCTGCCTGCTGATGAAGGGTACTGTGGAGCTACAGCCCCTCTGCCCTCCAGATCACTTGAAAACTGACTTTACCAAAGGGCTAAATGTGTCCACTGCTCACTGGTTTCAATTTACCCAAAAGCTGTATGAGTTAGAGGAGGTAATTTAGCTCTAAAGGGAGGCATATTTTGGGCCACTGTGGTGATAAACCAGGGTAAACATAGTTTAAACAGATTTGCGAAGATTATTTTTTCCTTTGTAAGCTGTTGTTTAAGGAAAATATGCTATTACTCTCACTCTCAATGAAACACTCAGACAATTGGATATAGGAAACTGATTTCCATGATTAGACTAGGATATTATGATCTGTCTGCATCCCTAGAAGGAGGTCAACTCAAAACTGCCATGTGAGTACTCCCAGATGCCAGGGAGGATGAGTGGGGAGGAAGGTAGCTTTGCAGCTACCTTTGGAACATGCGGAACAGAAACTTGAAAAATCCCCCACTAACCACATCCTCCCAAACGCTGGATTTCCAGACCTGCCCGTCTCACTGAGCCACAGAAGCACTGCTGAGGTTGTTTATTGTACACAAGTATAATCACACACAGTGTAGATATGCTGGGGCTGAGCTGTTTACAATAATTTCAATGTATGAAACTTTCATACTTTCAAGTGTCTTCAGAATTGCCAACTCAGAACAGGAAGTTAGTCGTATAGTTCTTTCAGAAACAAAACTTGCTCTGAAGCACATTGTGCTACAGCAGTTCACTGTGAAGAACCCAGGACTAAAGACATCAGACTAACACTGATGCTTAGAGGACAGTGCTCACAGCCATTAACAACTGGTCCTCTAATGTTTACTCAGACTCCAACATTGCATAAGAGCTACACAGAAAGCAGTCAGAGGACTGCAAATGAGCACATCATGGTTTTTGTTTAGGGGATCTGGTGTCTGACTTGAGGCTACAATACTTGCTTCAGCAACTGTGCTCCAAAATACTAGTTTGCATTAAGAAGTTACATACAAGTTAATAGACGGATTTTAGCTGCTAGGAGTGATGCCAGAACAAACACACAACTGATCTAATAATGTTGACAATGAAAGAGAGATCTGAAGTGAGAGACTTCAGGTTGTGTGGTATGTGTGTCTGGATGACAGGTCATGAGGAATCTCTATGTGCTAAGAGATCACAGATTTAAGACAGGAAAAGCATTTGTCTCCTCTCTCTACCAATCCTGAAAAGCTATAACACATAGAAAGCTTATTTCAAGACTGTCATGTCTAATTACATTGAAAATCAGAAAATTAAAAAATAAAGGAAGCAAGCAAAATTAAATGTGCTTAGAAAAAGCAAGTGACCAAAAAGTCCCCTTCAGCCTGAAAACACTTACAGGAATGCCCATAATGCCAGGTTCACCAGGTGGCCCAGCAATTCCTGGTAACCCCATCTCGCCTTTTTCACCACCTTCTCCAACAAGTCCCTGGTCTCCAGGGTCTCCCTAAAACAAAGCAAAAAAAACCAAAGCTTAGTCAATCTGCTGCTACAGAATTACTCATTCATGAGAAAAGTGAATTCTGAATCTTTGGGTTTGACAAAAAACACGCTAAAACTGCTGTCTCTCATATTCAGATCAGGCTCTAAGTTAGGGTAAAGCCCTTTCTATCTCATTCATACACTCCTTCAGCCACATTTTGCCCCATCTGTGACTAAGTATCTGAGGTTGTTCTCTATTACACCCCCTGTCCTGGCACCTGCCACAGTCCCTGGCACAGCACTGATCTAATTCAGGGAGCAGAGCAGCCTTGGGCTTACTCTCTCCAGCATTTTAGTCACTATAGAAACAAGCTCACTTAAGTCAGCTTCTTAAAACCTTAAGTATTCACTTCTCCATCTTGTATTTCTTTGTCAATCTATTGCAGCCCTTGTAGGGTAGATATGTACCCAAAACACACATGAAAGCCTATAATATACAGGATATCCTATGTTAAAATAAAGATGCACTCAGCTGGGCTCTGTTGACCTGGTGAAATGGGATAAAAAAGGAGATCTGGCTTCTTAAGCTAACTTCTTTACATCCGCTACAAAAACTTAATATACCTTTGGGCCATCTTTTCCTTGAACACCATCTTCTCCTGGAGGTCCTGGTTCACCCTTATAGAAATGAAGAGTAGAAAACAAAGTTATTGACTAAATTTCTCGACATAGAAGTATTGCCTTGGAAGAACTCATACTAGTTGTACACGTGATCATTGTTTTTTGTCCAACTCCTTTGTTGCTGTTACAGTTTATTTATCTTCAGTGCCACAGCCCATGAATCTCTAACACAAGAAAATGTAAAAGATGAACAGTACTGGAAAAATGAGGCAGTGCTATGCCCATATAACACTGGAGACTTAGACAATGACACTGAGAATTTTTTGCTTCATAGTATACAAAATGTAATTACAGCAACCTCAGAAGTATACCTATTCTGCCCTGAAACTTCCATGTTTATGTGGATAACTACTATATTGCTATATTTAGTGACTCAGTTCAGGGCCATGAAAAACTCATTATTTACCATCAGTATCAGCACCATGGCATTCTAGAATATTTGCTTTTCTCAGGTAAAGACACTGGTAACTTGCAAATATGTGCTGCCCTATAACTAATAACACAGTATTTCACACTTAGTGGTATAACTAAGTCCAGAATACCCACTGTGGACCATTATCATGAATTTCTCCTCTTCAAGGACAGGTAGAATTATGGAATGCACCTCCTGGGCAGGAGGAAAAGATGACAGCAAGGAGCTAATGGAACAAGAGAGCTCATTGGTAAGACTCAAGTTGAAAGGATATAGTTTATACACTCTTTTGAAAGCATCCTGGATAAAGTCTGCACAGAAAGAATAAGCAGGGGCACACGGGCTTGGTAAAATCAAGTGCGGAAGCATCAGAAGCAAATCAGATGTTTTAGATGGCAGTACAGAGAGACACCCTACTCTGATGTGACTATAATGTTCTCATTATCTCACCTAGACAGGGTATCCATATACAGAGTTATTGTGTGCTGTCAACTGAACAGCTGGGTTGGACCCCCTTGGATTTACCTTCAAAGCACTAATTCATGTCTCAGTGATAGATAGAGAATCATAGAACCATTAAGGCTGGAAAAGGTCTCCAAGATCACGGAGTCCAAATTTTGACCAAAAGACATGAGACACTTAAAAATATTTCGACATTATAATCACAGAATCACACAGAACCAGCAAGGTTGACAGAGACCTTCAACATCATAATGTCTAACCATCAGCCTAGAACCACCTTAAGCACTCCTAAACCATATCCCCAGATGCCACATCCAGATGTCTCTTGAACACTTCTACAGATGGTGACCCCACCACCTCCTTGGGCAACTTATTCCAATGCCTAACCACTCTTTCAGTGAAAATTCTTTTTCTAATATCCCATCTGAACCTCTCCTGGTACAGCTTAAGGCCCTTTCCTCTCATCCTTTCACTTGAGACAGAAGAGAGCAATGAGCTCTCTCTTGAGAGCTCATTTCCTCGGGCTAAACAAACCCAGCTCTCTCAGCTGCTTCTTCCAAGTCTTGTACTTCACCAGCTCTGTTGCTTTTCTCTCTTGCTTCAGCACCTCTCTGTCCTTTTTGAAAACAGAGGCCCAGAAATGGACACAGCACCCCAGGTGTGGCCTCACTAGTGCCAAGAACAGCAAAACAATCACTACCCTAATCCTGCTGGCCACACTATTTCTGATACAGGTCAGGATGCCACTGGCCTTCTTGGCCACCTGGGCACAGTGTTGGCTCATATCCAGCTGGCTGTCAAACAGCACTCCCAAATCTGTTTCTGCTGAACAAGCCACTCTTCCCCAATCAATACACTTTTTAACTTGCTAAAATACGCTTAAAAAAAAAAAAAAAAGGTATCAGAAAATAGCCTCTTATTGAATTCATCTGATAAATCCTGCATTTCATTTGTAACATACTCTCCTGTTTTGGAAGAAGATTTGCATACATTGCTTACCCTTAAACCTTGATCGCCTGGTTCTCCAGACTTCCCAGCAGGTCCAATGTCTCCCTTAGAATATCACAAGAAAAATCATTAGATTTTAAAGATCAGTACTCCTAACAATGACAGAGTTTACAAATAATGCAGTCACCATGACAATAACAATATTTCTTAATAGTTCATTTCCTGTGTCACTACTTGGCTAATGAATCAGGTCCCTCTGATTTGCTTTTATGCAAATATCAAAATTTAAACAGCACAAGAGAGAATAATTTTAGCATTTACCTTCGCGCCTGGTTCCCCCTGTAGACCAGCTTCTCCTTCAGGGCCAGGAGGTCCCTGTATGGTACAAGAGTTATTGTTGCACATGATCGCTAATAATAATTTTGCAAGAACTAAACAGTACAGCCAAAATTGAAGTAGAAGAATGACATAAGACACTGGGAAAGACGCATGTCTGAAAAACCAAATCAAGACAACACAGTTCTTTGTTCCTTCTAGAGCCTAACAGAAGAAAAGAAAGGAGGGAATAGGAGGAGTTCAGGAAATACACTGTGGGTCAGAAACATATTGAAGACTCAGCAGTACACTAAGCCTGCACCTTTGATCATATTGGTAGGCTGAGCAAACATCTATCCTTTGTAAATCTAACTGACAACTTCATCACTGTTTGGGCTTGGAGCCAAGCAGATACAGCCTTTGGAGAACAAAGCCCTTTTTGGAGGCTTCAGCCCTTAATGAGTTAATGGTATCAGACTGCTTCTTGTAAAGTTTACATATAAACCTTTTTTTAATAGTCAGAAGATTGGATTTTGAGTGACTGACGAAGCACGTTCTTTTGAATAAGCCAAATCCCTTCTGTATTAAGTGAGCTTATCCCTCAGGTACTTCATTACAAATGTGGCTAATTCATTCTGTCACATTTCTTTCAATGAGATATTAAAAACAAAGCAAAAAACAGAAGCAGAAATTAGCAAGAAGGCTGTCTGCAGCTGCTTTTCTTCATCTATAATTTGCAAGGACATATGATTAATGCTGTTTTACTATCTAGCTGCAAGGAAAACATTCACCTTCTATGTCAAGATGTCATGAATGTATGCTCAAAGACAATATTCTCAATAGAAAAAGCTATTTATTTTAGAAGTTTTTTTGGAACAGCTTTAAGTAAGAGTGTCTCAGTAGCTCATGGTATTTAATTCAGCTGCAGGCAATAAAAAATAAATTTCTAAACATATTGTCCAGGCTTAGTCAGTTGTTTGAGAGTTTTTAGTTGCTATATAAATGATTAAAAGCTCACCTCAAAACCCATTTCTCCAATAGGGCCAGCATCCCCCGGTTGTCCTCTTGGACCCTGGCATTAAACAAAATTTTGGATGCATCATTCAAATACCAATAAATTACATAGTATAGTCTTCAATTTGTCCCTTCGTAACTCTTCCAACTGGCATAAAGAACTGTATTTCATCATCTTTCCTCCTGAGTCCAGCAGTGTATTTCAGTCCCACGATGGCATACAGTCCCAAAGGCCTCACTGCCAACCGTAACACACTGAAATAACAAATCTCAAATAATAGCACAGATGTCCTTTCTTTTAGACCAAAAATAAATTATTATCTGAACTAAGCTCTTCTCTTGACTAACTGAGACTTTGTTTAATTAAGGTTTGTTAGACTGTCTGGTTTGCTTTGTGGAAAAGCCTACAGTCTGGTGAGGAATTAACTGAAAAAAACTACTGTGTGCTTCACCATGGGTTTAGCAGCATTTGTGCAGAACAGTCACTGAGGCTTGAGCTTTTTTGGTAATATTTGTAATTATACCAAGAGCATTTTATTATAAGCCTTACATGTAAGTAATAAATTTACTTCAATAACACATATAGGGATTGTTTCCCAAAGCAGCATGTTTGAATTCTCTGCACATGTAGGATCCGGGATTTCAGAGTAGGATTTGTGTGCTGGGGGTAGAAGTTGCCCGTAACCTGCTTACAGCTGATTCTACAGCCACTATGAATGTATGTCCAGACAAATCAGCCCTCTGGATGTAATTGGTCTTAAACTCTAAGGAAGTTCATATCCATTTACCACTTTGGGACTTATCTGTGTTTAAATACATTCAAAATTCAAAACATTTTGTTGATCTATTATTCTCATTCAAGAGAAAGATGCTGCTGCCTGTATTTATGATAGAAGCCTTTTAAACAAATATTTACTTTAGTTTGTTTCACTTCCTCTTACAGACTATGCATGTAGTTTTGCTCCTCCAGTAGTGACAATGAGAGTATTTTCTTCCCTTGTAACGACAACATAAATTGTATATGACTTACAGAATTTCAGTATATGCATATATTTGACCTCATAACTTAAGTATGAACAACTAAAACTGCAGTTAACCTCCCACTGAGAACTCTCTTAGTCCCAAAGTAAGTTCATTGATTTTCATTTGCAGCAACTCCATGGAATTCCACTAGGCAAGTATCACCAAGTTTAAGTTTGATTCACAAGTCAAGTATTTCTTCACATTACCATGGAGATAAGGTTGCTGGATTGGTGCTTTATCCTTCCCCTGAGAGTTTCAGAAGCCAAAAATATGTAGCAGTATAGGGACTCCTTTTAACCATTAACATCAAGTAATTTCCAAAGGATTTGACTGTAAAGTCTGACAGGTAGATAAAGTTTGAGTGCAATTTAGATCAAGCCCGTTACTAAAAATAGTTCTAAATTTTTTACATTTCTCTGCTCCTTCACCAACAATTAAGGATTTTCTGCTCTGTGCAGAACTCATGAAAGGGCCAGAGAAACTCAGCAGCTGGCTTTCATGTAGTGACCAGCCGACAGAAGATGAAATCAAGCTGCTTGGATAGGCAGTTGGGGAAAAAGAGCCACGCATTTTGTTTCGCAACATCTTCCGTCATTTTATCACTTCTTTCTAACTCCACAGACCATTTTGTGAAGATATTGTACTCTTTTAGCCCTTGATAGAAATGGTATCCTGTTCAGAGGATAAATTTTTCTTGCTTTCAACACTAAATTTATATAGTTTCTATGATGACAAGCACAACAGAATTGTAGGCTGCTCAAGAGTAGATCACTTACTTCAGATAAGGTAGATGGTCATTCTAGAGATCAGAAAATGGCAAGAATTTGACAAACAAACCTTGCATTATAAGTCTCTCAGATGGTGCAACAGGAAGAGACAATAAATGATCCAATAAAGGAATCCAATAATAACGATTACAAAATACAATTTCTGTGAAACATTTTGCCACTCCTACAAGTTGGCAGCTCAAGTTAAATAGGCAATTGTATACTGTAGAAAATTTACCAAAATAATTGTTGGTGTTTTTCTAGACCCCAAAATGTGCAATGATCTGCTGTAACCATGTCAGCCTATGGATTAGTAGAAATAATATTAGAAAAAAATAATAAATACTAAAATTAATAAAATTTATATCAGCAGTTCTGATCTTTCAAGATTTAAATTAACTATGTACCATTTATTGTGCAAAATTGTTTTCCAGATGCAATGAAAATAAAGTTTTGTCAGCTCTGTCAGATTTCTATAATATGGAATGGCAGCCTTCTCCCAGGTCCCACTAAGACAGCACACATGGTTTCACTGTATTTATATAATCTGATTTACTCCCAGAGATGGTGCTGCAATACTATTCCTACCATGGCTGTATCTTAGAGCACATTTCATATTTTTACTGCAGATTCTGCATGATCTTCTGTAGCAATGTCAGCCACATCAAAGTGAGCACAGCTTTGACATAGCAACAAGAATCCATCCAGCAGAGGAATGTCTGAGGTTTATTATAGCAGTCTCTTTTTTCTTTAAAATTTAACCTGCCAAATAGACGAGGTTCCTGAGTTCCTGAATAACTATCCTAATATTTGCCTAAAAAAAAATCACTAATATCTTTACATAATACATAAAGATGTCTACCACACTGTGGTGTAAATCCACATAATATTGTGGTCCAGATTCTGTCATGCTCTCTTATATTGTGCATCCCTTACTACACTGCTTCCCAATACAACTAACAGGTCCCCTTATGAGCAAGTTATGCTAAGCAAGGGAGGCAGACTTGAGTTCTGCAGTTTTGGAACAATTGCCCCATAATTCCTTCCTAACCACAGCTGGCAATACTGAATCTTGGTAAAAGAGAGCTTGAATTGCCAGGGAGTTCATGTAATACATGGAAAAAACTTTTAAGCAGGCATAAGGATCGACTTACTGGCTCTCCCATTGGTCCCCTGTCTCCTGTGGTTCCGGGAGGCCCAAGCAAACCCTGGAAGATTAAAATAAAAATAAAAAAAAAAATCAGTGGAAGCAAGCTGTTTCATATTATGTGAACAGCTACTTCCTTTTATTTCTGCTCACACAATAACTTACACAGGAACATCCAAGAAATATATGCAGCTTTTTTTTCTGGTTGACATGCATTGAGACATCACTAGGTCCTGTGGCAGGTGAGGCCACCCTGGATAAATTCTGCCTCAGTTTCTTTTACATACATGGATCTCAGCTGACCCAACATTTACCAGGGCCTCATCATTCCCCTTATAGCCACGTGGTGTTTGGGTGGGCAAACTGCCCTACAAGCTGTATTTGAGACAATCAGTAAGGTTCACAGCCCACTTTTCTCTCAGTTCAACCTTTCTCATGGCATTTCTGTCTCTCTTCTAGAAACTGTAGCTAAAAGAGTTCTAGAGCAGTATCTTGTATTTTGCAATAAATGTACTATTCTACATAATTTCATTTTAATGAGGTTTTGCTTCGTTCATTTCTGTACATCTATACACATTTAAAAGTTCTAATGAGTGAAGAGGAAATGAAACCCATTGTATCAAAGATGAGAAGCAACAAGCTCCTAAATCTGAGCAGAAAAAGCAAGAGAAGTATAGAGACAACCAACATTTTGAGTCTCAACTGCAGCACAAAATCACCACCATTACTATTTTGTTTCTGTTTTCCTGTTTCCTTCTTTGCTGAAAATCCAGTGCAGTTTGGACTGACTGGTATCCTGCTTTGTAAAAGCCTCAAATAGAACACACTAGATTTCCATTGAAAGAAGCCCTAAAAGGTGGAGTTTTCCCCTATCTATGTGATATATATTTTACATATTTGTACATTTAACCCTACAATGACAGCACAAATCTAACCTAAAATCTATCAAAGAATTATTTTTCTATGCACAATGACTTTTGTACTTAAAACTACAATAAAACTAAAAAAAAAAAAAAAAGGAAGCCCAAAAAACTTCTAAGACCCCACATTGGCCATTTCTTCTGCTGCAATTTGCTATCATATTGTATTCTGTGGATCATCATCCATGAAAACACTGGTCTTATAGCGGACTAGACCATGTCAAACTTGCTCTCACTTCTGATTCTTTGTATGATTAAATGCAAATTGTACTACCAGAGTTTTCCAGCTGCTCTGAAGCAGATGAACCTCGTCATATCTGAGTGTCAAACAAAGTAGGAGATTTTATGGGTGTTTTTTGGTAGAAGTACTAGTTAATTTCATACTTACAAGTGCACCCTGATCTCCCCTTTCTCCTGGATTTCCAGCTTTACCCTAGTCAAAGAGAAATATCAAAAGATAATGCTGGTTTTAGCTGATTTCCAAACACAGCTCAGAAATTAGTAGTTTCTGTGTTAAAGATTACTACAAAGATTGGTGTCGATACTTACAATGAGCCCAGGAACTCCTTTCTTTCCAGGATCACCTCTTTCTCCCTGATAAATAACCAAAAATGCGTGAATTCTGTGTGCATTTGCTAGATAGACCAAATATAGTTCTGTCAGTTTAAATGCTGGGTAACTGCAGAAAGTGCAGATTCAGGCTTAGATGGGCTCATACCACAATAAGGAAGTACCCGGAAAAGACAGAAATTTGCAAATCTCTGGATTTGCAAATCTCTGGATTAAATGCAACTCTATGGTTTCTGCCATGCTGGGTTGGTTCTTTGTTTGTTTTCTTTTATCTGTTATGTTCTACCTCAGTGTTTTGTACAGTATTGAGTAATGCAAGCACTCACCTTAATGCCTTCTGTTCCCAGTTCTCCCGGAGGACCATCTGGACCTCTTGGCCCCTGAATTGAACAAGTGATTTGGAATTCTAATTATGCATTACTTTTGGTTATCATCAAGGAGATGCTACATAAACTTTAGGAGAGGGGAAACATTTCTGTAGCATGAAAACCAATTTTTGTACGTTAAGTGTTAAATAAAGCTTTGAAGAATAAAATAAGTTTCTGGTTGGCTGAACTATGAATTTAAGAAGAAAGATTTTTTGAAAAGTACGTAGACAAAATGTTCAGAGTCTCTGTTGGAGCCAGCTTGCAGCCTGTTATTTTCTGCTCTCTTTGTCATCCACTTTGTATGCATGCAACAGACACATATTTAGAAGAATTTAGATGAGCACTGTTTATACGGAATGCTTGATTTTTAGCATAAGTTGTACATGCAAAAATCAATCTTGCTAGTAAGACTCCAAAACAAGTAGATAAAGTTCTTTCGTTAGTAAACTGGTTTGAGGCAAGATTAAAAGAAATTTATAGTTGTGAATTGCTCTATTGATAAAATAAAATGTCTTTTGTAAATTAATTTTTTATAACCAATAGATGAACAAAGATAACCTGTTATATTTTTGTAGCATAATACAGCAAAAATTATTGCCAAAATATTCAGAAATTATTATTTAATATTGCAAATAAATATCCATTTCTTACGAGCAAATGAAAAATCCTTAAATAGGTCATATGCAAAATGGAAAAGAATATTTTATCCATGCTGACTTGGAAGGTTATTTCCATAATTCTAAAAAAACCCATGACTGTTTAGCTACGGAACATTAAATTAAAACCAGTTAATAACAACTTAAAACCAATGACCACTTCAAAGGAAGAGCTAGATAAGTATCAAGACAGTGCCAAGCTCTTTACAGCAGTATGTAGTGGGAGGATGGGACATAACAGCTTTCTTGGTGACATGTGGGCTGGGCTGGCATCAGAGGGAACTAGTACACTACTATGGCAGTGCCTAGAGGAAAATAAACTATGTTTTTATGGTGCATTTCGGAGTTGTAGAGAACCTGACATCTTGGGTCATGGTTATAGTGTAGGGCATGCAATCATGACTGATTTTCAGAGAGTTGCAATAGGGACTTGAGAAATGACTGTTGGAAGCATGTCTGAATTAATTTAGATTAGTTTCCCTGCAAAAATATCTGTGACTTCCATATCTTTCTTGAATATTTTGAGAAAAAACATACCAGAATTTTGTTCTCTCTGACTTGGATTTACTGATCCATGTCAAAACCTCTGTCAGAACATCCAATTCTCTCTGGAGTAAAAGTAAAAATGGCTGACTGGTAACTCAGGAACAGCGTATATCCAGAATCATTTAGGCTTCTCTCCTGAAATGGAAACCTCTCAAGAACAGGCCTTTCCTGTGAGCTGATATATGATTACAGCCCCGGCAGAGCAGAAATACCCCATGAGAACTCATCTGTCAGTATTTCACCACTGCTACTTCTGGTCAGCATGAGAGATCACAAACCATAAGAAAAGGAAATAGAGGAGGCAGGAAAAGCTGTCTGAATACTTTAGTTACCTCTGTAGTTTGGGACACAGTTTTTGTGAAGCAACCCTTGGATTTGCCTGTCTTTTCTTGTTTTGGTGTAAGCCAGGACTGAAGGTTTACTGTCATATGCTATGTAGGCACTTCTCTTTTTTGGGGGTTGACATGGAGAATATTAGAAAATGGCATCAATTTAGTCTCACTTCTTTTGAACAATTTAGATAAAATTTGGCTATTGATATACTACCAAGCACACTGGACACTTGTTTCACATAACCCTGAAATGCACAGTTTTCTAGGTTCTATATTCCTTGCTGTGAGAAGCAGGAAAGATCTCTCTCATTAAAATTAAGCACTGATGTCCTTAGGTAATTGAGGTCCTTCATGCCAGTACAGACTGAGGCAAAGGCAATCCTACCAGCTGCTAGAGACGTAAGTTGCTGTTGCCTGAGCCCAGATTTATGGCCAGTCACTAAGTTATTTATCTGTGTTTTCAAAAATAAATTTCATGAGCTGAATTTCAGGAAAGTAAGAGCAGAAAAATTACTGTTTTGATCTTTGAAACACTGAACCTGAAGAATAGTAACTGCTAAGAATTTTAGTATCTTTTGGAAATTTTACTTAGGTGTCACTCATGAAATGAACCTCATGATACAGGATCTCTTCCTCTCAAAGTTACAGTTGTATTAGTCCAAGATTATAGTATGAACTAAAAGCAGAACCAATCTCTAACGTTGTGGTTTAGCTCACACACTATCAAGTATGACTTTTTGTTGTTCCTGTAACAATGTCTTCATGGTTGCTTACACTGCCAGTCTTCCTGACTAATGTATTTCTTCCTTCTGGTCATAGAGAGAAATTCCTTCTCTTACATACAGATATTCCCATCTCCAGAGTATCACTCTGCCACTGAAATATCTATAAAATTGTGTTCTCCCTCTCTGTTTTCATGAGATTAACACTAAAAAATGAAGTGTGTGTCGCAAAAGGACCCAGCCTTCTACACAATTCCAGCTAAGTGCATCAAATCTCAAGCGTGAGCTGAGGAAGCTCTGTGCTATTACTAGGCTCAGTGGCATATTCCCTCAAATCCCTTGAGAGAGAGAGACTCCATAGACTCCCAGACAGCCTGCCGTCAGCTGGCCAGAACTCCTAAGTGTGCTACAGAGTGAACAGCTGGATACTCTCACACAGAAGTAAGGCTGCTGGGCAATCTTGGATGCAAACACATTGCTGAAAGGGCCAGAATTTATGAAGTGAAGGAATTCTACTCTGTGACAGTGCAGAAG
Organism: Empidonax traillii; assembly: GCF_003031625.1. Classification (NCBI taxonomy): domain Eukaryota; kingdom Metazoa; phylum Chordata; class Aves; order Passeriformes; family Tyrannidae; genus Empidonax; species Empidonax traillii. The sequence continues at coordinate 355,953 of NW_020955307.1, forward strand.
TAGAGGGTCAGTGCTTCTTAGGCTTCCCACAGATTCCAGCTGCAAAGACGGGATACGTTCTAGTTTCCGCACACAATGAAGGGGAATTTCCATATGCTTCCATTTAACTTCTGCATGTGACTGTGGTATGCATTTTTCCAAGTCCTGCCACACAGAGCTCAGGGTTCTGACATTTCTCTCTCTCTGAATCCAGTGATGAAAAGCCCCAGGTTTCAAGGCACCTCAGATATTTGTCTTATGTGAGATTCCACTTTGGGTCTGATATTTTGACCTTGAGAGCAGGGAAAATTCTCAGTGGCTTCAGTGGGAGCCTATTGTCAGAGCCTGAAGATCTGGGTCTGCTCTGAGACCCTCTTTCATAAAACTTTACCTGTCATGCTGGATAGAGGCAAAAGGCATAAACCATGACCTTCAAAGGAAGCAACTGTACATGGGTTATATATCAGATTCATATTTGCAACACACTACCCTCTGTTCTAAATAACGTGGAAGATAAATATTGCTTACCCTTCTTCCCTTAGGTCCCTGCAGCCCTGATGGTCCTCGTGCCCCTGAAGGTCCCTACGTATCAAACAAACTCATTACTCTTTGTCTTCTAAACACAGATTTCTGAAAAGCTCGTGCACCGTGAGCAACAATCAATGCAGTGAATGCAAATCAATCACTTTCACTCACAGTTCAAATTCAATTCACAACTTACCTAGAAAAATCTAAATAAGTGACTCTATGTAACTTTGTCCTGATTAAAAATTGTGATGTCACTGTTGGATTAACTACTTCTGTCTATATCCCAAAATTTCTACAGGATACTTGTATTTCAGCAACGTTATGTTGAAAACCATGAAAATTAAAAGGTTCAGTTTTTATCTGTACTGAAGACTCATAGTACACAAATTATAGCAATTATACACAGAAAATTTGAATATAATTCTTTTGATTAACAAGGAAACCAAAGTAATGATAATGACTTTCAATTATACTTTTAATTATACTAGGCATCAATGAATTAAGAAAATATTATGCAATTATTAACCATCCTTAAAAATTCTACTCCCCTACTTGTCTCAACTGAGTGATTTTTAAATGGATGAGTAAATGATATAATCACTTTTCCTGACTCTCATGGATCATCCTGATGAAGAGCAGGTGAACAGACTTTGTGTCTGGATGGGTAAATGTTCATGACAGTTTTACAGACTGCAGTACAAATTAGAAACCATTCTTAGCTTCAGCAGATCAAAAGGACAATTTGAAAAAGGTACATTTTATGTCAAACCAAAGCACCATTCTATACCTACAGGTAATCCCTCTGGCCCCACAGGTCCAGGGCCTCCTGGGGGTCCTGGATAGCCCTAGAATTATAATAAACATAGAAAAAAAGAACACTTTTATCAAAATTGTTTTTATAACAACAGTAACAAATCCAGTTATTTACCTGAAAAACTGGAGCTAAGTTAATAACACATTTAATTTTGCAAAATTTATTACCAAATTTTGTTTAAAAACTAGATACTTACTTGGATATATCCCAATAATCATTAAAACAACCTAAGTAGTTTTCCCACACACAAGCACTAGTTGGCAGGGATGTACTGAAACAAAAAATGCTGAGTTCTAAATGAATTTCAAAATCCTCTCATGAAGGTTGTGACAGTGGGAACAGAAAATGGACACATCCTGGTGTGGGTGGAACTGGCCAAGACCAAATGCCAAGAACAACTCTTGTCTGAGGAGTGTGATGACTTACTACTGGGAAAGGTTCTCACTGCTGTGACTTAAGTGGATTTACATGTGTCAATAAGCATTAGTAACAGCTGAAAAAAAAAGCAGTTTATTAGACTGGATACTATATTAATAAATCCTCATTTATTAATCTCCCTAATAATTTTTTTTTTGGATTGGAAGCAGCTGGCTGAAGACAAATCTAAATTAGATAGATTTAACAAAGCACAGAAAGCTTCAAAAATCGATGGCTCCGCATGGATCATTAAGTTGCCTGCAGCCTGATGGTACTTTATCCCTTCCTTGCCAGTGGATGCCCAAAGACTAATAACTGCAATTATTCAGTAATAATATCCATTTCCATGACAAGAACATCACCCACTGCACCATGCTCAGGCCCACACGTGCAGTTTCTGTGTAAGGCCACTAAGATTTCATCCCTCACCAGTGTCAGTTGGCACAGGATGCAGTACATTGCGCATAAACTCCCTGTCATCTCCTTGTAGTGAAATTTTTAAGTGCTCTCTATACATTCTGGAGCCCTCACAGTGCTTGCAAGCAAACACAGACCCAAGCCCTAAGCCCTTTTCATTGAGAACTTCCACATGGATGTGACAATGGGCACATATGTGCACTCTCTCACTTCTGTACCCCAACACACTACCACGGCAGTGGCCTCTGGGCTGGGCAATGCTGCATGAAGTGCTGCACAATGATTTAGGATGAGTGCTGTTGTTGCCACAGGTGTGGCACTCAGGAGCTGTTAAGGGTACTGCTGGGCAGTAGAATTAGAGGTAATGCTAGTTACAAGTCTATCTAATAGAACAATCTGAGGTACCCCAGTTTACACAGGAGATGGTTGTTTTACTTTCCCTCCTTTTAATTTATGTGAGGCTGCTTACGTAATAAAATTCAGTGTGACTGAGCAGATTGCTTTGCAATATCACTTTGCCACAGATGGGATAAAGCTGTTAAATGGAACTTTGTAAGAACTATGCATCATAAATACTACTCTTTCCCAAAAGGCTTGCACTGTCAGAAGGATGAGAATTTATTACTGTTTTGAAGAGTAAAGTATCTTTATAAGTAACGTAATTATGGATTCTACGTTACTTGTAACTTACCATGACACCTTTTTCTCCAGGAGGACCTACTGGTCCTGGACTGCCCCGTTCTCCCTTTAGTATTAAAAAAAAAAAAAATTACAATGAATGTTCCTTGACTTGTTCCACATCCACTGAGTATACCTGGCAGTGCACAACACTGTTGGTTCAGGAACTGCCCTTCATAAACAGTACAGAGACCTTTTTTAACTTTTTATTTTTTCCAGTTTCTGCACTCCTTCCTCCTACAAGCCCATCCATATTCTGAAAAGATTACAAAACTGAGTTTCTCTGTCTTCCCTTTCCCTAGAAGACCGAAGCAGAGATTTGGTAGTACATCAGTCTCTGAGAACAGCTGCTAGCAGATCCGTTTTTTCTCTCTGTTGGGTGCAACATATTAGTTATGTCCCTTAATCTATAAAATTCAGGAGAGCGTAGAGAAAAGAAAATTTTCTTCCTCTCTCCCTCCTTTTTTCAGTATGTGTTAGGAAAGCACAGATCTAAAGCAAAGCCAGACCTTCAGCAGCTGCAAAAGCAACTGGAGTAGGGGACACAGGAAAGGTCTCTCTCTTGTCTTACATACTTAGCTTTTAATCATGTAACATCCACCCTAAATATCAGACTTCTTAGCTGCAGATTATTCTCCAAAGATTACACTTTTATTGCATACAGTGCACACGACACAGTGAAAACACTACATTTTATCTTGTGTACTGTAATTATGCTGGATGTTTGTCTTTTAAATCCACATAGCATGTTTACCTTGTACTATTTAATCCATAAAAGAGGAACACAATAAATTCCACAAAAGTAGCATAGCAGTGGCAACAATTACTGCACCATGAAGAAGCTTCCTTCCATTTGCTGATGATGAATCAATTAGTCTTTTCCCTCCTAACTGAACTAGCAGAAGTATCACAAGGTAATGTTTATTGGGCCAATGTAATTATAAAGAACAAGAATCCTTTGACATGGAAGGATGATATTATGATTAAAACCATATGAGACTTGTCTAAATTTTAGTTTTAACAAGCAGTGCTTTCCACTGATGTATTCCCTTTCATGGATTATATAAATTATAATCAGATTTTCATGAAAATTCTAATATTTTATTTAGACTTTCTCAGTAAAATATCTAAATAGCAGACACCAGTCTAGGTGAAAAATTCAGCCCTGCAGGGAGGAAATACAAACAGCACTGGATCATTCTGACAAACAATTATGTTTTTATCATAATTGAAGCTGACATGCAGTCCAGTAATAGTTTCCTGTTTTTCAGTTTTAAAATACTTCACCTAAATAAAACCATGTTAAATATGCTTAAGTTATTTATACTGCTCTAGTCACATTAAGTCTGCCAAACTTTGCTTTCCTAAACACAACTGTTATTGCACGGCAGACAAAACTAACAGTCTTATCTTTTTTAGTCAATTAATGCATACAGCCAAGTTTTACCTTTCTACTTTTGCCTTCATTATGTAGCAGTGCAAAATCAGTGACTACTGTATAAAACAAGCATAATTTATGCCAGTTTCTCTGAATCAGTAGCAGTGAATAGTAAAGTAGCTGACATAATATGTCAAAGCTAAATAGCAAGTCTATCAGATCTAAATCAACTGTGAAGTAAAATCACAGTATCAGATATATACCTCAAATAACAGCATTTGGATTACCATTTATTACATCCCTGTGCTCTGAAATAGCTACAGGAACATTGGCACTAACAGAGGTCACTAAATGACCTCTCACCACCTCTCACCAGTGTTTTCTCACCCAAATGGTTTTCAAAACTGATTTTGGCTGCTGAGAAGTCATATATAGTATTCTACCTTTTCACCAAGGCTTCCTGATGGCCCAGTTTCTCCAGGTAAGCCAGTTGATCCCTGTACAAAAAGAAAGCACAAAAGATTAGCACAATGTACTCCAGTGGTTCATGGCTGACAGTTCTCCAGCAACAGAGCATGCCACATTTCTTCATCACAGAGAACCCTCAATCCAAGCAGAAGGATCACTGAATCCAGACACACCATCATGGTTACTGCTAGAAAAGAAATTACAGCAACTTAATCACAATGCTACGCTACCCATCTGCCCCTGAGCTCAGTTTTGCACTGTTAGAAGTTTTACAAACATATAAATAAAGGTAATAATTGCTCTGCTAGTGCTTCAATTTGACCACAAATTTCAGGGGGAATAAATACAATGGAAAAAAGTAAAATCCAGTCAAAACAAAAATTATATTGGCTCAGGTGCTGTCAGAATTTTCCCTTCAAGAGTTGTCGCCCCAAATGCCTTTGAAGTCAGATGGCCAGAGACTTTCAGTCATTCAAAAATGAAATAACTCTCTCCTGAGGCTCTCCCACAAATTTCCACTGGATAGAACAAGTACCACCATACGGGATGGGAAACATGAGAGGAAGAACTTTTAAAAAGCTTATTCACAGTGCTTGCAATACCTAATTTACTATGAAACCTAAGAGAAAAAGAAATTATGCAAGTCAAAAAAGCATAATAAATTGAGAATGAAGTAAAAGCACTTAGTTCCCAGAGTACATTGCTCTTAAAAAATGGTAGAAATGTGAAAGCTCCTAGTACTGACATAATACCCAACTGCACTGTGTCTAAAACACTTTAAAAAGCAAAAATAAAATATAAATTCACACATTGGCATTGCTACCTCTATGCGCAGGAAGAAACTACCTTAAGTAGCACCACACTGGTGCTTACGTGTGATTTTTTTTTTTATAATATAAAAGCATTACTTAAAAAAAAATGTAGCTTTTATCTGTATTATTTGAATACAGTTCAGTCACAAGTATTTTAACAGAACAGGTGCAAAGCAACTGGATCTTGGATCTTTTCTTGGACCCCTAGCTACTCTGGAAATCCCACAGTTTATTACAGTGAGCCATCAATACAGCTGCCTTTGAGGCTGATAATACTGGCACAAATTACTTTTTGGAAGGAACTAAAGAGATAAACAGGCATCTCTATGGCTGCTGGACTGATATATTATGTGTGGGAACCTGTGTATTATATGTCAGAACTGTGATGTCTCTTGGCTTGGCAGCAGTCAAAGATTGGTTCTGGTGATACTGGCACCAAGGCAATGGCCCAGACGTCACTGGCAGGAATGAGGGACTTTCATGATGAACTCTGAGAACGAGAGCTACCACTGCTACCTGTCACAGCCAACAGTGGGCCTCAGTGCCAGGCAGAAATCTGTGAGACAAAGGATTACCCTGTAAGCTTGCTTATCAAGATAAGAGGTATGGAGGTACGGTTTCAAAATGCTAAAGACCAATCACTGTGATTCTCTTATTCCAGAAAGGGCAGAAGACATAATCAGAGCCAAGGTGAAACTCAGACCTATTCTCTTTCCACAGAAACACTCCTATCTCCCAGCCAATGCCACACTGTTCACGAGACGGAAGATGTTGATCAGAAAGACGGGGAGTTGTGGCTTGCACCAGCAGTGAACCATTTACTACACAGCCTCTGATCAAGTGTTCTTTTCAATTTAAAAGTACTGTCTCACTGACTTGGTTGCTCTAGGCTCAAAGAGCAGGAACGACTAGGAAGCAGTGACTGTGAACGTGCTGTTATATCATGCAGCACATGAGGGATAGCCTATGACACCTTCCAGAGCGAGTACAAAGGTTGGCTATTAAATAGAAAGTTTCCTATACACTAGGCATTCCTCAAAAGAAAGTAGTTTAGTAAAGAAAATTTACAAGAAAAAAAAAAAACACACACACGAAGAAGGTAGATTTTCATCAATACAAATAATGTAAAAGAAACTTGTCATAGCTGGAATTGGATATGTACAGAAAGAAAAAAAACAGCCAAGATGATTAGAAGCGAAGCCAGTGAAACGCTTCAGAACTTCAAGAGGTATGAAGGGGAAAAAAGTTCACGACAGGTTAACTGGTCTTCCACCTCTCCATTCAAAACAGAGGGAAGTGTCTGAGACTGAGAAAAAGATAGGGCAGGTATTTACAGAGGCAAGAAAGGAAAAAAGCTTACTTAAGAATATAATTTTGGTCCTTAAAACACTTACTAGCATTCAGTGAAAGTCAAAAAGAGAGCAAAATATCTTGTCTCATCAACATATTATCCATAAAGTGATGTTTTCCCTACAGACTTTCTGTAAAGTCATGTGGCTCTTTAAATCCCAGATTTAGATTGGCTTATTATAGAAACCAGCCACTAAGACTACATTGAGATTTCAACTCTCTCTCCTTCTTATGTAAGAGAATGAATATTGTCCAAAGCAGATTTCTTGAATTAGTGTCTTCCAGCATCCCTTCAATCCCCTGGGGAGCAGTGATGGATTCCAAACATAAAATTGAATGTATTAGAAAACAGAAAAGCGAGGCAAAAATCCCTGAAGCACCTTATTAAAAAAATAGTAATCAAATTTACAAGGATTTGTGTAAAAGCATCTAGTGACAATAACAGCATAATAACAGCCTCTTAGAAACCTTCTTGACAGGACCATTTTGTGAAAAATGAATCAGAGACCAGATCTCACAACTAACACATGCCTGAGAAAGACAAAATCATCTTGCCAGGGCATATGCTCTGTGTTAGAAACTGAACCACAGTTGAATAATTGAAAACACATCGTACACTTAATGCAAACCAAAGTATGGAGTAATCCATTGAAAAAGCTGCTAGTGAGAAATGAATATTCTGCTGGTTCCAAACATTCCTGTGGAAGCAGTTACCTGCCAGGTTGTATGTTAACATGTTCTTCCACTGTAATTGAAAACTGCCCAATTTACAGTTCAGCATTTTCAAACATTTATTTAATGAGATGACATAAGTAAATTTATAATATTATATTGCCACACTAATATTTTTCTATTAACTTATTTTGCAATTTCAAATTAACTGCAATAAATTTGTCCTGAATCTGTGCTGAATCACTTCACTTCAAATCCAACATTTAGCAATATCATAATCTCTGTCTGCTCATTAATATTCACATTTAAGCATTTCTTTAAGAGTTCATTGGCTTTATACTTCAAGAAGGAATTCATACATTTGGCACAGTACTCAAAAAAATCAAAATGAGGCAACATTTAGGACTGATTTTAACAGATCAAAATCTACCTGAAGATCCTTGAAGATTCAGGACAGTTTTCTATCTTAGAAAGACAACAAGGCTGATGGACAGGAGGAGGAGGAGTGGATCCTCTAACAGCCAGTTTCTACTTTTTCATACCCAGCTCATAGATAAAAAAATACCTCTACAACTCATAAAATTACAAAAAATAAAGTTCTAAGAAATAAGAACCTAAGCTCTGATTTGCTAGCCAGACTTAATGGCATTAACAAATACTCTTAAAATAAATCCATCTGGACCTGAGCATTGTAAGACACAAACCCTGGATCTATTCACACATGCCTCTAACAGATGTGACCCAGATCAGGCCTGCAAAACAAGTAGGAGGAAAACATAATGCAAGGTTTACACTGGTTTCCATTTGAAAACAGAAAAGTGAAGCAAAAATCCTGGTGTTCGGGCTCCAGAGCAACTGCAGTAGAACAAAAGGCAGCTGATCTGTGAGAAAGGAGGGCTCATAGACAGTCAATACCTGCCATGAAATCCAAACCCCTGATAGTTGTGGATTTTTCATTGAACTTGTATAAAATCAGTGCTTTCAGGATATTGCTGAACAAAGACAGGCTTTTAAACCCAACTTCTTTCACCAGAGCCTTTGTGTAGATCACTTATTACTCTAACAGTTGCAGGTAGGAACTGAATGGAGCAGCTCTTACTTAATATTCTGCCCTTAGATGAAAGAGTAACCAAATTGGCTTTTGGTTGGGTCGATTCAAGCTCATAGTCCCACCTCTAAACTTAAAAAACTATTTCCCACCTCATAAGCACAGTTCTAAAAGTGTTATGAAGTGACCATGAGATCTGTAGCTGTGTTACCCAGGATTATGCTGGGTGAGTGAAAATGAGTTAAAATCTATGATTTGATACTGCCAGTGAAAAAGGTGAATAAAAGCAAAGATGCACCACATTTGTACCTTGCAGCTGATATTTCACGCAATTCTTTAAAGGACTCAGAAATTCAACTACCTGAATATTTGAAAAGTAAAATGTACTGGCACCATCACTTAATCTACAGCAGCTTAAAGAAGAAAATAAATGAGTTAAATTTTGCTTCTAGTAATACCAGTGTAAAGTAGGGTAATTCTGTTTGATAAAACTATGCAGAGGATTGTTTGCTGACAAAGTGGCAGCAGGATGTGCTCACTGGCAAAACCTTAAAGTTAGATTTAAAAAGACAACAAGGTTGATGGACTGGAGGAGGAAGAGTGAATGCTCTAACAACCAGCTTCTGCAGGTGCCATGTACAGGTATTATTCCTCTAGTTGAAACTAGATGATGACGAGCACTAGTAGCAAAAAATCCTTCAAGAAAAATGAGCAACAGCTCGATAAAGCTAACCTCCATATATTGTAACCTCTTTCCCCACTCTTCTCAAGAGAAAGACTGGCTGGAATTATAGTATATCAGGTCATCTAGGGTAAAAACAAGAAGCACAACACAGACATGGTATCATTATTACCATTCACTGTTAAGTCCTTCATAGAACTTACACTAATCTCTATCCTGCTGGTTTCTGAAAGCAGCTAAACCAGTTTCTTCTTCAGAAGCCCTTGGCAATGCCCCATGCATTCAGCAGTCTTTGAAAAAAAAATGGCTTTCCTCAATTGACTTATCTTTTGGCCTATATCCCCAAAGCCCAGACTTTTTCATGATAATTCAAAGAACTCCTTCTGTTGAGCATCCTGAAAACATCAGTTGAAGCTCGCTCAATCTTTTCTTCAAGTGAAAGGACTTGCAGTTTCCATTGTCCCTAAATTATGCATCCCTGGTGCCTAATCCAGCTAATTTTTATCTCTCCAGGAGACACAGTAACTGCTTCATGGTAATTCTTCTCATAAACAGCTCAGCTCCCAGGCACATGGTCTGACTGCAGCATTTTCTTGCTGTTCACAGACTCTCACTGACCATTTGCAGCCTGCTCTGGAGCTGCCACTGACAGCCTAAAACTCACTGTTTTCTTTGCTGGACTGTAATTTTTTTTTTTTTTTCCAGGGGAAAGCACTTTTCATTTCAGCTTGGTTTCCTTCTGTTGTTTCAAAAACTACAACCAGGCAAACTTGCTGACATGTAATTTTTGAAGATTATTTTTCCAGGATTTGTGTTAATGAACTCTGCTTATCTCTGTTTGTCCTTTTGACACCAGCGGCACATGCTGCAGCTGACAGTTCTATCCATGTATTCTGCCTTGTATATAAATGTCAGTAATTTCTAATTCAGAAGTGTATGGGCCACAGGCTGAATTTCTGTAATGGAGGTGGCGAGGAGAAGTAGGAATTAACTTGCTCTTAGTTGTTGAGAGTGGCAAAGTCTGGGTAAACACTAGCATTATCAAACACTAAAACAATCCTGATAAACAACAGTTTCAAGTTCAGATGAGATAAATTTTGTGTCACAAAAGATGAGTAATTAATAATTTTCTTAAATCCTCCCTGACATTTTAACAGACAGATCATTTGTATGAGATGCTTGAAGATTTTTTCAAATATTCGCTATCCATACCGGAGAGCATCTCATCTAAACATACAAAATCCAATTGCACATATCAGCAAAATGAGATTTTCATCCTCCAAAATGTAAGGAGAATTTTCTCAGTAGCTGAAGGGGTTGTTTCTTTTGGCATGACTTCCAAAAGATTTTGTCTCTTCAGCAGTGTACATCTGCTCTGCCTGTTAATCCTTACTTCTCACTATCTTGACCAATCTCTCTTCAGCTGAACCCGATGGTTCTGCAGTTAAATGAATATCTTGCAGCAAAGGGCAACTTCTGGATTCTAGCACAGCTCTGGGCTCTGTTGAGCCAAGCAGCCCCACCTGAACCTGCACCCCTTCCCCTTTAAACAAACACAACATATGCTGTAGCCAGAGAAATAGTTTTTGTTGTAGGACTCAGTTAAGAAATAGCGTCTGAGGTCTGACTTTAGGCACATTCCTGATCTAGTTTTAAATGTGTGTCATTTAAGCTTATGAGCACCCTGAACATTTTATAAATTTTATCTACTCTGTTTCCACAGTGGACAAGTATCCAGAAATACTTTGGCAGAAGTGTGCTCTGAAGAATCATCAGCTTCATGTGACCTAAGAAATGTTGGATGGTGTGGTTTCTAGCCTACTGACAAAACTGTATTTCAGGACATATTCCAACTTAGTAGACTGAATAATCAAGTGTTATAGTCCAATCTCCTGCTGTTGAAACTTGCCTGTTTGTGCAGAGTTGCCATCTGTATTTTTCTAAGCAGACATTAAGCAGGACTTGACCTGGGAAAGCTGCTACAGAGAAGAAATAACTATTTTGGCACCTCAAACAGCAGTGGCAGATGTATTAGTGAAAGTCAGGAGATGAATGAAAGCCAGGAAAAGTAAGAAAATAGAAAGAAGGTAACACTTCAGTATCAATAGCAGACATGAACATGTGCTTCATGGCATAATTTGCTATAAGCTCAGCATTTACAGGATTTATTATTGCAAAATTTCTACTTTGGACAGATTATTCAGGTAAGTTATCTTTGGGAAAACTGGAATGCTGGTGGATTGCCCATTGCTCAAAAATGGTATTGTATATTTTAACCACAGGCTTAAAAGTATGCATTATATTCTCTAATTTGAAAAACTCTGTCAATAAAGAAAATTAATAAATAGCAAACCAAAAACAAGACAAATAGAGGGGTTGGTGAAGTGGTGGCACAGAAGGGAAAAACCACACACACAGAATTTTATTAGGCATTATTATGAATTTTTTAGTAATTTCTTTTTCCCTTTGCCTTTACTATTAAATAAATTGTACAGTAATTGCACATTGTTTAGTCCTGTTTGTACAATTCCTCCTCATATTTAGTGTCACCAAGCATCTGGTAACACAAAATTCACAAGGCATCAGAAAGGACAGATCCCTTACTCCATACCTTCTTTTGGACTCCATCTCAAAATCTGTCCCAGCAGTTGGTAGCACTTGTACTTTGTCTTCTGTTTTTCCAACTTTTTTTGGTTTTGTTTATTTGTTTTGAGTGTGGCATGTTTGATTCCAGATGGTTTTGTTTATTTTTTTTTAAGTGTGGCATGATTGATTCCAGAGATATCCTGGAGTCCTCACTCATGCCATCAGAGCCAATACTGGATACCGGGGAGCGGATTTATCTGTGAATTAAGAAGTTTGCATTCTATTTGCATGCCAAGGGAAAGAGAAATTACTTGTTAACAAACAGAAACTGGTGAGAAGCTGGAAGTAAAACCTGCATCCAAAGCACACAGAAATGAATATTTTGCATCAGGACTCACATCTGGAAAAGTGTTTTCTGCATATGAGAAAAACCATCCTCTTCCTGCTAATAATTTTCAATTTTTTTTAGGGAAAACTTAATTGTTACAGATTTCAGTGGTGCATAAAGTGAAGGAAAGGGGTTTTGAAAGGTCTGAGGAGTTCTGCTGAGTGTGTTTGAAAGACTGTCTCCTGCTCTTGGTGTTTCACCATTGGCCTTAATGACAAGATAACATATATTATGTTACAGGCTAAAAAAAATGGAATTCCCATGGAATAAAAGCTTCATCTTCTGCAGTACTGGGCAGAGCTGGGTAAAGCAAGTGACATGTTGGCAGGGAAACACTGGTTGCATGGACAGGAGATTATATTACTGTGTCCCAGTACTGAGTCATTTCTGTATCTCCCTATAAAAGCAAGGCAGTGTTAGGATGCCCCACTGCTCTCGATGACATGCTCATTCTCCAGTACTCACCTGTGTTTGCCCCAATCATCTGGCAATATAAACCTCCTCGGATTTTCCAAATGCTAACAGGAGGAAATGAATCTATGCTTTGCAGCTCTGATTACAACCTAACAAAAGGAAGGGTTTGCTATCCATAAACTACTGACCAAAGCTATGGATCAAGTGGCTACTGAGCATATTCACTACATTTAGAGACATTCTGGATGACTTCTAAGAGGACCTTATGGCATGTCATGGCACTACTGGTACCTGTCTAGGCAGATACTTTTAGCTGACTAAGTCCAGCTTCTCAGTCCCTTTCCCCAGAGCACAGTCTTCAGAAGCACAGAGGATCTGGACTTAACTTACAGGCAGTTTGTAAAATTTCAGCAGTAACCAATCATTTGATGAGCTGTCTGAGGCACATCTCTTGGTATTTTGCAGACAATGGTGAGCTCACTCTGACTACCAACTAAATTGAACAGAATTTATAGTTGTAGAGCACTAAGCCCAAACCAGTGCATAGTATCTCTCCTCAGCAGATATTAACTCAAGAGATAGAATCAATATACTTGTATTATACGCAACATTTGGGTTATTCAAGCATGGGCTAACAGGTTCACATGTGCTCATAAATCCCAGACAAAAGTTAAAAATTCAAAAGGGCAAGGAATGAAATTAAGCAGAGAGAATTTTGAGGCAGTATGTTTAAGTGACAATTATCAATTAAAAATGAGCCTACAGTGGAAGAACTGAGAAAGATAGGCCTTTAAAAATAAGATCTGTGGATCACAAACTGAATAACAACATACTACTGTAAAAATGAGCACATATATTCAAGAAGTATACATCTAAGAAGCAATTTTTCCTTTCTCTCAGTACCCTGAACAGTTTGGGCAGTAAGCTGGAGCCATAGATGTTTAGATGAATTGGAAATAGGCTATAGGAGAGTTAAAATGTGACTTACATTATCTAGGAAACATGAAAGGCTAATTGAATTGGGACCATTAAGCCTGAAAAGACAGAAAGAAAGAAAGGAGGCGGCACACAATAACAACCAGCCTATGTAAAATGCTGTTTCCAGCAGAAGGGACTCAGGTTACACAACTGGAAGAACCTTTAAAAAAATAGAGAAGCCCTGGTCTGCCTGCAGAGCTTTCATTCTTGGAGCTTTTTAATAACTGGCTAGCCAAATATTTGTCAGCAATGATATCAAGATAACTGATCCTGCCTAGGCAGTAGAGGATGGACTACGTGCCACCTCAAGGTCACCTTGAGCTCTGTGATTTTATAAAGGGTAAATAGAACAAATCTGCAAAATACTCTCAGGCTAAATGTAGCCTCTCAAAAGATTTAACTGCAAAAGGGTCACTTATTCACTTAGGCAAATGTGCCTTGGAAAATCCCTACAACAACCTGCAATGTTCACACAACATATTAGGAAAAAAGCAGAATTAATTCAAGAAAATGCTTAAAATGGGAAATTTCTCTAAATAGTATGATTCTGAAAAATGACAAAGGTATAACTACCATACTACAGCTTCAAGGACAGGCAAACTTCACCAGAAACTTCCTGCAAGAAATTATTCATTCACTCTCAAATAATCACAGAACTAAAAATCAAACCAGAAAGAGAATTCAAGCTTACTGCAACACCGCTTTTTCCAAGGTTTCCTTGATCTCCTTGTTCTCCCTGTTAAATATAGAAAACAGATGATGTAGTTAATTACAAAAGTAATTTCTTTCATATCTGTATATCAAAGTCCTCTATTTTCTTAGGAACTTCTTTATTTTCTAAGTTACATCAGCCAATTTAAACTTTAAAAGCTAAAATTAAACAACCAATAAAAAATTTTGTCAGTGGCTAATTTTGATTTTGTAAAATGATGTCCTAATGTATTCAAGACTTGCCCACAAAAATGTAAACTATGTATTAAGTGCTCACTAAATGCATTAAGTTAGCAAATACTATAAACAAACTTTTTATTTAAATCTTCCTTTCAACAAATTACTTTCACTATTTCACAACTGCTTCAAAGGTAAATGTTGCCTGTGCACACCATTGATAACTGTAATTTTGTTATGAAATACTAGGAAAATTGACATTTGAATGACATTTGAATACACTTCCCCTTCTCACCCCCAAAATCTTGGAACTGTCATTCAGTATTAGATTAATTCTGTTCTCTTTAATAATGCTGCAAGTCACGTTATATAATTGGAACATTTTTTTGCTTTTTTACAAGTGGAAGCTGGGTATATATGCACTATTAATTATCTGGCTATGACTATAATCTCAGTTATTCAATAACTAACAAGCAATTATTTGCATATTGTTTACACAGATTGCAGTTCAGCACTGAGAAATTCTGCTGTCACTGGCTCCTCTTTCAAACTGTAGCACTTCATCTCATCCCCACTCACCCCTCCAAAATCCTGCCAGTGTAAGAACTGCCCTGAGTCCCCCAGAGTTGTCCCCAGGCTCAGGCACCCTCACATCCCCAGGCAGTTAGATTTCATTTTAGCAGGCACACTCTTTGTTCACACATCCCTTTCTCCTAGAGCTACACAATTTCCTTCTTTTCCAAAATGGGATCTTGCAAGCAAGCAGAATCACCAGTATGATATATATTGATATTATATGGAAATGTGTACTCATACTCTTTCATTGGTATGCCACTGTATGTGGCAGTGTATAACTATACAGTTGAGCCTCCAAATATATTCTACTTTATACACAAAACCATCACTTACCTTTAAACCTTCTGGTCCAGGATCACCTATATACCCTTTCTGTCCTGGTTTTCCCTAAAACAAGGATTAGAATAAAATATTGTAAATATTTTATTTACAAATAAGGAAAAACTATCACAGTCCGAGACTGAAATCGTCTCAATTTCACTTTGGAAAAACATTAGGCAGATAAGAAAAAAGGCAAGGCCATGTTCTCTCTTGCTAATTCCATCAGCATAGGGAGTCACGCTAACAGAATCCGACATTCAGACTTCAAGGACTGATGTCATAACTGCCCTTCTTTAACCAGGCAAAATCAGTTCTAATATCCTTTCCTCTTTATTCAGAAAATAAATGATGAATTTAAGCCTCATCTCTCTCCACTAGCACTTTGCTGCTGATAGTTCTTGTTGCTATGATACATTGTCAATAACGTATTGTTAGCTGGAAGAAATACTGCAACATCAATCAGAGCAGGAGGCCACAAAGTGACAAGATCTTTGAAGCATTTTATAACGTGCATCCCTCCCTCTGTTGTCACTCCTACAGATCCCCAAAGACATACAAACCACAATGCTTTCCCTCTTAATTTTCAGCTAGATGTTTATAATGTAATTATGTCTCCCTTTCAGGGGGTTGTTTTCCTTCCAGGTGTACTTTACTTCCTCTACAACATCAAGCATAGCCTAACCCTTTGGTCATCTGGACAGCACAGTTTTCTCCACTTGCTCTGAGGAAAAGGCCCTAGTCCAGAAGCAAAGGTCCAGTGGACTGGATCTGGCTCTTGAGCAAGTTCCTAATGAGATGACTGAAGGCTGACATCTGGAGAATGAAAATTAATTCAACATTTTAATAATTCAGTATCAAAAAGGTGCAGATTTCTGCTAAAAGGAAATTATCACCTGCTGTTCCACCAAAATAAATAGTTGCAGTCCCCAGAGTCTGTAATGAGAGCTTTCCATTCCACATCGGCTATCCTGAGACGTGCAACTAAAGCAATAGGTAATAAACAGATTTCCTAAAAAAAGATGGCATTTTTTCATTTGGTTCTTTTGCTTCAACTCCTCTGTGCCTGTCTTTCAGAGCATAACATGTGTATTAGTTTCTGGGCATCTGAGAAACTCTCTACATGGCTTAAAATCATATTATCTTAGGAGGTTCCATGACTTCTCATGTTAATCCCTTTCTATCTCTCTCATTCTCTCTGCCTACCTGAGTGACTTCATTTTGCCCAGCAAAAATGCTGGATATATTTGTTATATCCAACAAATAACACCATTTTAGGAACATATTTTTGTTTTTGCCAATGGCACATCCAGGAATGCAGGGTAAAAAGACCACAAAGAGAAGTTCTGAGAGATCCAGACAAAGCAAGTCATGTCTTCCCACAAGGTTCAGCAAAGAATGAGTGATGGACTTCCGCAGGTCACTACATGTTGTTTAACTACTTTGCTCTAAAGAACTTTAGGGTTTTTCTAGACAGCAAGACTATAACAAAATTTTTTCAAGTGAAACTCATTGAAAGAAAACTAGTGGCCACTATTAACTACCTTGATAACTTTAGTCCTATGGGAGCTGAATTGGAGTTACAACTTGTAAAGATTTCTTGGCTCATTCCCCATTTATGTACAAGCTATGAAGGATACACAACAGATAGAAGCTGATCAGAAAATGGAACAAGTGTATTTAACTGGTAAACTGATTTGAAACACACAGATTTCACTTTAAACAGAAATACAATACAATTATATACAGAGTAAAAGCCACTGACAGAAGATTAAACTAGGGATAGTTACTTTTCTGCTTGCAAACCCCTGAGAAAATTACTCTTCCAAGGCAGGGTAATCCCAAAGGAAATGTCTGTTTCCTAAAACAGAAATCTCAAATTATGTGATCAGATTAATTTTGAAAACCTCTTCCAAAGTTCAAACAGACTGAGCTCTGTGGAACTGATATATATGCTGAGCAAGCAGGGGAGCATCCTTAATTTAATCTCAAGTTGTTTTAGAAACATGGGAATTTCTTTTCAAGTTGGGACCTGAGAACCAGGGTCCAGGTTCATATTCACTTTCTGTTCATCATCCATTGCAGAGAATGATCTATTTTGATGGCACACTGGTCAGGCGGGTCCCAGGGGTTTTTGGTCTTTTGCATGCTTTTTTAGAAACAAGGGCAGGGGAAGAGAGGAAATTTAGGTGAGAATTTATGGCTGGCTGCTTGGTACATGCCTAAACCTGAACTGAAAACTGCACAATAGAAGAGATGAGGATTCCAGAAGCTCTAGAAATCTGCTCCATTACTGCTTAATGAGAATAATCAAAGGTGCACAGTATATCACTGGCAAGGGTACTTTACCTAGTTTAGACTAAGCCTAGAAAAGTCAAAGTAACAGTGGCTGAGAAGAGGACTAAGGTGTTAACGTGTTAACCGTGCCCACAAATAAGATCCGTAAGGGCATGAAGCAAGGCTGTAGTGAGAAAGGCACAGGCAAGATTTTTGGACAGAACAGTTAGACATCAGAAAAAAAGTCTGTAAAACAGGCAAACAAACAAAGCAGACTGATGAGGAGAATGAAGAATCCTCAACTCCTGAAGGCTGCAAAACACAAGTTAAACACATCTATCAGCTAAAGCCAGAGCTGACAGCTGATAGTGCCGTGCCCTGGGGCTATGCATGGCCAGACCACCTCTTCAGTTCCCTCTCAGAGACCTCCTCTGCCCCCATGGCTATTTAATTAGTGCAGGGACAACACAATTTTGCTAGTGTTTACTTTCAGATGCAGCATTCACTCTGTTAAGCTTCTTCCAAGGAAATAGGAAACAAAGCCTGTTTACACAAATGAATGTCAAATTGCAATTAAGCAAGCATAATTTAAAAAGAAAGATGTGTTCAGCAGCTTATTGACTAGCCCTGGTAAACTATGTCAGATTTAACAACTTCATGATTGTGACTCTCTCCATTGTAATCACACAGTCTGTGTTACATGTGGGAGTGAAGTAGCAAGGACAAGCAGAGATGGGAGCAGAGTTCAGAGCAGCAGCCAACAAGTTGGTCTGGAGCTGTGAAACAGCTGGAGCCAACAGAAGCTAAAGAATCCAGGCAAAAGCAGATGGGCCCCTGGATGAGGAGGAAAAAGAGGCAGGGCTGCCCATCAAGCAAAATTCCCTTTTCCCCTACCTCTCATTTCAGGAGGGGATGTTAGCCAGCAAGCTACTAAAAAACGTCTGGAGACAGCAACCCTGGGGCCCACCTCGGATCCACACACTCGTCTCTCAACAATTTGCTGTGAGAGAGAGAAACCAGAGAGCCACAAGACATGCCAACGGTGTGCGCATCTCCCATTGAGAGAAATAAAAAACAAAATAATTCAGGTCAAAGTGACCCAAAATAGATTAAAAACATTTCAGCTTGCTAGGTTACACAGAAATTCTTCCTCTTGGGTCACTTTGACACCAGCTGTTGGTCGCCTGTGCATGCCTGGTGACGTATGGGATGTGAGAGTAGGTGTCTTATTGCCCATGAGTCACTACAACATCTTCTTTTCCAATTGCCACAGCACAACATGGGGTTGCTTTCTCGCCATGAAGCCCTGCCCAAGGAGGAGATTCCAAGTATGATGTAGCCAAAATAAAAATTTGAGGTTCTCAGCAGAAGCTCAGAGAGATTCAACTGAATATTGAACTAAGTTATAGTGTTTTGAAATTCCATTTAATTTTTTGCATGTTTTCCTCATCTGAAAAACAAGGAGACTTATGGGAAGGTTTTTTGTTTGGATTTTTCACTTGTTTGTTTTGTTTGGGGTTTGTTTATTTTAACACCTAATCTATGTGACAAATAAAGGTTTTAATATTATTTCTGACATAAAGGAAATTCCCAGCTTTGACTAACTAATAAGCAAGAAAAATGACATAGATATATATTCACTTTAAAAGCAGGAAACAGTGCAAAAGACTTTCTCAAGTTCATACAAGAAATGGGAAGTCAACCAGAATGAAGACCAAGCCAGCGATTACCACAAATAAGCAAATCAAGTAAAGGTAGAAGATAAAATTGCATTCAATAAACTTAGTGACACTCCTGTAATCCCTAGTGCAGGTCAGTATTCATTTTAGCTTAGAATATTTTTAAAAATAAGCTTCCAGGTTACTAAAATGCTCTGGTATATTTTTAATAAGTAACAAAGAGATTGGATGTTAGTTTTAAAAAGGTCACCATAAACAGGATTGTGACATTCCAGCTTTCATTTTTTCAGTATCTACCAAGGTTTCTTTTTTTTTTGTTGGTGTGTTGGTTGCTGGTTTTGTTGGGTTTTTTTGGGTTTTTTTAAATTTTAAAATATACCTCCTTTTTATTTCTCCCTGTGAGCCAGTTGGGTTGTTCTTTTCCCCCAATTTAAATATTTTGATATATCACCTAGTTCAGTCCCTAGGAAGTGCACGGTGGTTTCATATGTCTTAGAGGAGCACCATAAGCAGTTTGTTACTTATTCCTTCCTTTTCAAATATTTTATTTTGAGGCATAATTTTTTTGATGGAAAATCACTTTCATTTTATCACAGTCACTTCTCACAGTAAATGTACACTTTAAAGCAGTCCTCCTACTGAAAAATAGCCTGCCTCTAACAAAATTACTTATACTTACTTTTGGGCCAACTCCTCCCATAGGTCCAGCCGGTCCCACTTCTCCCTAAAAGAAATCAGGACTTCAATTATCTTGATGTCAAGTCTCATTTTAAAAAAACCCAAACTGCAGATAACTGTTTGTATTTATTTTATCCTCTGATGAGTGTTTGTATGAGTCCAAGTCTGATAGAAAGACTGTAAGACAGACAAATTGATTAGCCAGAAAGCCAAGACCTATGTAGATGCAACAAGAAGGGCTGTGAAACTGCAGGTGTACCTAGCATGATAGCAATATTTTCACAATTTTGAGCAGGTAGAGGCTCAGTAATGATGGGTCAATCTCTGTTTGCTCCACAGTTACTCTATTGTGGCAACATTTGACACCCATGACTATAAAAGCAGTGGGAACATCCCTGCTTTTCCCTTCTATGTTGCTATGGCATTTTGCCAAGGTTTAACGCCTATCTCTTCTCAAGGATGGAGGGAAGCTGAGGGTCAGGTTTATCAGCTGTATAAGAGAAGAAATGAGACACTGTGCCTGTGCTGTGCAGTGCACTGATACAGAAAAGAACAGTGTGGAACTGCAGTGTTAACTCTTCAGGGTTCACTCATTACACAGTTAAAGCATGAATTATTACCAACTGTGGTCCACTGTTCCTCCTTAATATGGGAGATTTTCTCCAAGTTTTGGAGGAGGTGGTACACAACTTTTTCAATTACAAGCAACAGGAATTAAGAAATCCTGCCTGTTTCCTGGCTTCTAACTAAACAGATCATTTTGCCACTGTTAGTTTTTACTCTCTCAACACCTGTTATGGAAGTCCATAATTTAGATACAAGTCTAAAGATCTATCCCCAGAATCACTAATTAAATAATTTCTAATGTTAATTATTTTTAGCCTATGAGACATAAGTTTTTATTTTTATGATGATGAATTAAAAATACTGAATTAATCTATAAGATGAAGAGCTACCTTTCTCCTCCTTCAGTTAACAGGGTTCTGTTTACTTAGGGGTATCTAGGACACTATAGTTAAATTGATTTATGCTTTCTATCTCCATACTAACTCACCACCAAGACCACCATCTCCCCAGTTTAACTAAAAGAACCACAACAAACTCTGGACATGTATTACCTGAGATTCCACTGAAATAACTAAAATAAACACCATAATGAACGGACAGCCCCATAAGGCTGCTAAAACCTCTTCGGAACACTTGCCAAAATACAAAAGAAACTTTGAATTTTGCATGATAACATCCTACACACCTAGCCATTGTCGTCTAACCCTCTTACACCTCCTAACTTTTTGTTTAAAACATAATCTCTTGACTGGATAATGTTTTGATCTTACCTCTACTCCTTTGGGGCCTTGAGGCCCTGGAGGACCTCGGTCACCCAGAAGTCCCTAAACATCCAAACAAACACAGTGAAAACTTACATCAACAGACAATCATACTGGTCCAGTTTCTCTCCTCTTATAAACCTGGACAAAAATGAAAAACTGAAGAAGCAGGTTTCATTTCTTACCACTGTTCATAGGATTTCCTTTAGAGAGCCAGGAGAAGATGCAGAAGAATTTTAATATCTGCTGGAAAATTTCTACCACATAGATTAGCTGAAGCATTTCTCCACTGATGTTGTGAAAAGGAAGAAAATATTGAACTCACAAAAGAACAGTTCCTCTCTTTTGAAAGAGTTAAAGCATGCCATCATATTAAGTTTAAAGCATCATCGATGTACAAATCTTTGATTTAGGTAGTCTGTAGAATAATATGTGATTATGACATTGCAATGAAAAGAAGCTACAAATTGAATTTAATCTACTAGCTTGTCCAAAACTACATGTGATTTTCAGCCCTTTCTTTTCTGTTACGACTATAATCAACTTCACAGAGATAAAGCACATTATTCTCTGCCAACTCAGAGTTCTCATGACTGCTCACACCAACATTTTCAAAACTTTGTTAAAATGAATTTGCAGCTAGCAATGTGTTAAAAACCTTGGGCATCCCAATTACAATGGCAATAACTAGGAAAAGCACTTGACCTGGCGTAGAACAAAAAAAAAGTTGTGTAAACATATTAATGTTCTGGGAAAGCTAAGCTTAACAATATCAGATAAAGCAACAAGAACAAAGAAACTGCATTTTAGGAGTGAAATGATTAACCTCTGAAGAAAGAAATGGCAGGAAAGTTCCAAGGGTAAGCCTTATTAATTGCATACTAATGAAGCTGAAGTCTAGACAGAAGGTGCAGGCATTGGTCCAGTAACAATTTACTCAGCATGGAAAGTAAAATTGAAGAGAAAAATGGAACAGGCCACCTCAAGGTTCCAGTTTTTCCTCCAAGAACAGATGAGGTTGGGAAGGACTGGGGAGGGTTGCTGTTTGACATACCACCACAAAAGCGACAAGAGGGCTTTCAGTAGCACTGTGTAAGTAATAATCTTATTTAGTTAGTAATGAATTTTTTTTACGGACAGAACTGTTGTTTTGTTCTAACAGCAAATCCCTTTAAGAGAAACGGCTTTCAGTACAATGTGATTGCACAGTGGAAGTGGTAGCAAAACTGCTACTGTACACACCCTTCCACTGCACTTAACTGGATCCAGAAAAAAGTCCCAGATTGTAAACTGAATATTAAGACTTAATGAAATTTCCATCTTCTCTTTGAGGTTTAAGGCAACAAATAGAAAAATGAAGGTAGACATTACAGATGTGCCAAAGTGTTTGGAAAAAAACCAGGGGAGTCAGCAAATGGGGTATCCTGCATTTCACATGTATAAATTCCCAGCTGACCATCCCTTCCAGAAAAGGTGAAACTACTAATAGCCACTTCTATTAAATGTGTTACACAAACAAACATAAGTGAACAGAGGAAGGAAGCTCTCAACTGCTTCCATGGCACAACACGCACAACTGGAAAAACTACAGTGGTAGTCAGCATATTCTGACCATCTTTTCCTCTCAGTTTTCTCAGTTAGAGAGCATAAATACTTGCAAGAATAACATAGGAAACAACCTCAGTTATTTCAGATCTTCTTAAAAACATTCTTATTCCCTTTCTTTAAAAAGTGTGTGTTGTTTTTTATTTTTTAATAAGTGGTGGATCAAGATCACACACGTTCTAAAATACTGTTTTCCAAGCTGAGTAATGTTCTCTAGACCTAATTACATAATAAATCCTTTGAACATTGATTTAGAGAGGTCAGATATGCTGATTACTGCACTAATTTAAGGAAAATTTACAATCCAGAACCTCTACTGGCATTTAGAGACAGCTGATCACACTCAACAGAGCTTAAACTTCCCACCAAGAGGCTGAATTTATCGCACGCCAACTGCTAAAAAATAAAGCTTGCCCTGCTTTCTTGGTTTTTAAAATGAGTATTACTTCTGAGGAAGCATAAACAAAAACATGAGGAAAATAGCAGCACAGTGAGAACAGTTCTCCAAAAATAAAAGCTAGAGGAAATTTTTTAGAAAATTTTTTGCAATCAACTTAAGACAGCTGGGAATCCCAAAGGCCAAACACTTCCAAAGTCATGCAGCCCTTCTCCCTCAGTACGAGGAGCAGCATAAGAGTTTTTCCAGTTTAGTAATCTTTCTTTTCAAATGTAAGCCATCAGCTCTCTCTGATTAGGACAGGCTGTCTAAGCTTTCTGCCTCTAACACCAAATGTGCTGGAGAGCACTGGATCTTGTTCAGCTATGTAATGTCTGCATCAAAGATACATGGAGGCTTAAACTTTGTAGGCTACCTTTTAGTACCTTTATTTCTAACTCTGTGAAAAGGCAACAGTTGGTAACATATTATTAACCATCAACCAAATTCTAACAAAAACGCTTTGGATATAATGTGCAATAATACAATCCCAGCAAAGAAACTGGGCAGCAGGGATTAGATCTCAGTTACATCATTCGTTTATCACCTTGGACAATTGAATCTGAACTACAGTTCAAGAACTGTTGTATTTCTCTTCTCCTATTTCCAAAGACAGTGTTTTTACTTAAGTGCTCTGGTAACTCAGAAACATAGAAGCAACTGCCACTATAATGGTCAGACAAACTCATTCATATAAGGCAATATATACATACAAACAAGTTAGCAAAGCAATAAATCAGAACTGAAAAGAAGGGATTATTTGAGATGTTCTCAAGAATGATCCCTTTGGCATGGAGGTATTGTTACAATCTTCCAGGAAAGAGTAAGACCATATCTTTAAACTATTTACTGCTCCCCATACTACATTTTCTTGAGCAGTCTGCCACAGAATTTCACAACTCAGTTGATGGAAAATATTGCAATTTCCATGTCTGTTTATTCATGGACAACCTTATGTTTTGTTCTTGGACAACTGATACCGCTGGTCTTGCACAGTTCTTTTGCCTCACCAATGTCTGCCTTCTGTTTTACTTAAAGCTCAAAAAAGCCCTTCATTTTGGTACAATAAATAAACTGTCTCCAAGAATACAAGCATGCAAGCGTTCTTTTCTTCATCTAGTCTCACTTGATTGAGTCCTGGAATACAAACACCCAGAACTGTACTACTTAGATAAAGCCTTCTCATGCTTTGTGCATCAATGAGACACCTTGCCTCCTGTGTTCTAGAATTTCACTCAATTTCTGTTTTATTGTGCTTTTATTTCAGAGAGATTTGGCAATGTCTTTGGTCCAAGTTTACAGTAGCATTTATTGTTTTAGTCCTTGCATGAATCAATCCGAAATAACAGAAGTGGAACAAATTAGCAAAAAGTGTGGTTTTTTAGATCACCCAAAGATGCTCAGTTTTGCTTCATATACATATTTCATTCCATTGTATTTGTGACTATTTATCACAGAAAATACAATGTAAGAATAGTTCCAAGGCTGGTAAGTGAGGAACTTCATAGGTACCTGCCTTTCAACAACAAGTAGTCAATTTTTAGATATTATTCAACTACCTTCCTCTAGGTTAATTTCTGACTCACCTGCACTTTTTGTACTAGTCTCTATAGTTTCCATTAAAAAAATAAAATTCCATATGTGCTTTTATCCAAAGCTTCATTAAAATTGTATTTGTGAATTATTGCCTCAGCTGGGTCTATAATATTCATCTACTAAAGAGCAGAAGCTAAATTATTCCCTTACAGTCATTTTTTATATCTATTATTATATCCATAATTTAATCCAGCATGTGAATTTTATCCATTTTTCATATCTTCAGCTACTATTTCTTTCAAAAACTGTTAAAAGCAGTTTGTATTACTCGGGTGGGACTGAGTTATACCAAGATCTGCATGCATTTGGCATGCATTTTATTTAAACACAGGTGAAACATCTGCTACTTTCTAGCTACATATGATTTTCTCACACTTACCTTGCCATTACTTTCTTCCACCCAACACAGTTAACTACTCTCATGACTGTCTGGACAGTATTAAACATTCAAATAACTTCCTCATATAAATACCTGAGGCAAAGTACCTGTATTCTGACAGTAAGATTACCTTCTCATAATGCCAGTGTCCACCTCTCATAACCTTTCCCTCAAAAATTTACAATGTTTCCTCTTATTTTGAATAGGTTTTCATATAATCTTACCTTAGGACCTTCAGGGCCATTTAATCCAGGTACACCAATATCGCCTGGAAAACCCTAAAGAAATCATACAGAAAAATGATTTGCAGTGTAGGAATGTTTCCAATGTACTTGCTTTGATTCTGTTGATTCATTTAACAAACCTGAATCACAAAAACAAGAAATAAATTTGTTCTACCATCCTAAAAATGTCAAAATTAATTAAGTTTCCCTGAAAGGACTTGGATATGTGACAGATTTTAGACAGCTTTCATTAAACTCACTTTAGCAGATGTCAGCATAGATTTAATTTCTCTAAGCATAAGACTTTTTATCCACTAAGCAATGTTTGAAATGAAGCCATTAGACTGCTTTGGATGGACAACACCACCAAGCAGCCAGCATCAGGTCCTGCACTTACAAATTCAACTCTTTTTTGAAAAAAGTTTAGAGTGCAGCTGAAGCCCTTTAATCCTTGGTCACACTTTCAGGATGAGATCACTGCAAGATTAAGAAAAGGGTAGGAAGCCTTTTGCCTCTAAATCAGCAGGTGATAATCTAGGTCTGGCTGGCAGTAACTGAAGGGCATCAGCATGCAGCATTATTCAGAACAGGCCTTTGTGAAATAGTGTGTGGTATAGGTCAAGCTGTTGTAAAGAAAAAGTAAAGATGCACAGAAAATGAATCAAGTAAAATAATCACAGCGAAACATCAGGCCAGTAGGCATTGAGTGCGACACCACGAGGATGCCTCTATATCAGAGGAATTCAGTGCTACAACTGGATTGCTTTATAAGGAATGAGTGTATTTTCAGGGAAAAGAATGGTGCAGCTAACCCTTATGCAATACAGTAGTGAGTAAAGTTCCATAAATATCGAGAGAAGATTTCTAATCCTTATATTTGTAGAATAAAATAAAGCACTGGTAATTGACCCTTTAGTTAGCACAGTCACCTGCCAAAATAGTATTTGATTTTGATTTTTAAATAAACTATTAATGGTCATTAAATCTTGACTACCTGAAAACAGCAACACTGCCACTTCCACTGAGCAAAATATTTATTACTACACCTATGCACAACCACGGTTTAGAACTAGAAAAAACAAATTTCCTTCTTCCTTAAGAGAAAATCATTAAAGATCAAAATTTACAAACATCCCTACTTGCATGCATACTCTTTTCAATAATGGAAATGAAAGCATCATACATATTCAGAACAATTTAAAGGACATCTGATAGAGAACATCCAGCATGAAATTCTCTCCAGCATCATAATGTAGGCTAATATATGTCATCATTAAAACTTCAAGAGCCACATTCTAGCTTCTCTGAACAGGAAAGAGGTATTTAAAAAAATTGCCTCGCCAGTGGATAATAGTTAACCATACTCTGTTCTTCAAAAACAGTTGAGTTTCAAATACAGGTAAATATTTCTAATGATTATTCATAACTAGCTGACATTAATCACCAAAAACTTACTAGAACGATAAAGATAAATCATATCAGAGTAAGAAATGTAAAAGCAAATATCATTTTATCCTCAACTACCATATGTTTGCTTTCTATAACCTGGTCTTAACAGGATGCAGAGAGACTTTACAGTAAGGATTTGGATGGGATGCAAATGTTTTTAGTCCTGTTTATACATTAAATAAATTTATAAACCAAAATATGAACCAGAATTATGATTTATTTTTAAAAAATCAGGTCTAGTATTTGAGTGCCAATGAGTATTAAAAGCAAACCACTAAAGAGTAAAAACCCTATGAGTTTCTGAGTAAGTGGAATGACTCTAACACTCAGTATTTCACAAAACATCACAGTGGTTTAATTTCTTTTGACATAAAACAGTAATTACTAGTAAAGCTGTGCAACAATTCCAGTGTGCCTCTAGGTGGCACAGAGCATATTATTTTCATGTGACCAAGGCATTGAGACTGATACCTAAAGCACTCACTTGCATCACCCTAAATTTCTATATAGCTCATAAGAGGAGGTGTTTGATGGTTTTTTTTTTTTTTTTTTTTGTTTGTTTGTTTTTTAAATCCTGACCACCATTATCTACTGGAACACGCTGAAGAGTTAGGTCAATTCTTCAGAAGTTTCTAACTCATCCTTTCTTAAGTTTAAATTTGCTTCTTTACAGACATCAAATAGTTACCAAGGGGTGGGTTGTTTTGTATGTCTGCAAACCTTTAAGTTTCTAATATGTGAACAAGTGCAAATTGCTGACACAGGGACAACTTCCCTCACGGCAATAAACATTCCAGAAAACAACATGTCGAGAAAAATGTAATTTACAAAGATTCTCATGCTTGTATAAGAGGATACATCTACTTTATTTATTTATTTATTTGTATGAATTTTTCTAGAAAAAATTCAGTTAGGACCATGAAATATAAGTGTTGATAAATATTATCACAGAACAATAATGGTATTTGGAAACCTTTCCATGTCAGGCAAAGTCTTAGGATGCAGAGGGCTACTGGTCTGAGAGCAGACACTAGCAATGCATTAAAAAATTTGAAAACCTCACCATTATCTTTTCTGTGAAGCTGGATTAAGACTTTTCTTCTCAAGCACAACCATGGAGAAAATGCAGATGCTATGGCAGTATTACAAGTCTGTTTCCAAAATGTTCTCACATTAATAATCTATGAAATAAGTGTAATAATCCAGGGCACAAACAGCCACTTAAGACAATTACAGAAAAAGAATGAACCAGAAAGAAGTTCTTAAAACACCTCAGCAATGGCACTTGCCATTCAGATCCCTAATAGTGAAGTGGTACACATTTCTATCACTATCTAAAGTTGCCAAGAGTTATTCAGCAGCCAGCTCCCAGTGAAGCTATTCCAGATTAAAAATTCATTATTCTTCCATAAGTGAAAGGTAGGAGATTAACATACAGTTTCCAGCTGCAGCATAGTTTTCAGCAGAGACCATTCAAAACAAAACATCGCTCGATATTATGGCTTCTGCTAAGGAAATGCAACGCGTAGATTCTTAACTTCCTGCCAGCCAGAAGTCTGGCAGCTCCTAGTATACAAATTATTTTCAAAATATTGTTGCAGATGTGGTCTTTTGCCAGCAAAGCACTTTAGAGTTCACTGTATTTAATCAAAATAGAAGTGACATCAGAAAAATCTGAAGCACCAGCTATCTCAACACAAATATGCTTTAACCTCGGCGTGGAAATGTTGCATTTTGTACTGAACATTTAAATATAAAATTAACATATTTATTGCTCTCATTTATATAATGTTTAATTAACAAAAAAAAAATGCAGAGATTATCAGGTTGTTATTATGTTAGTGCATGTCTCAGTGCCTAGAGATAATCACTCTGAAGAAAACACAAAACACAGGAGGGTCACATGAACAAGCATTGTTTGACAATGTAAAAAGTTAAAGTAAAATGAATATTTCTGCAAAATTAATACATATTCATTGAAAAAAAACACCCCAAGGTACATACTTAAGTAACTTTGGGAAAGAATCAGCTAAAGATTCTGTGCAAAAGCAAGTAGAAAGTATAAGCAATTCTATAATAAGAACAGCTCTTCAAATGTATGCCAGAACATGCAGCTAATTCAGCTATTAAGTTGTTTTTATTCCTATATTTCCTTCAAGTCATCTGCATGCAAGTTAGTTGATGCAATATTGAAACAAGAACTGTTATCACTACTCATGGCATTTTTTGCACAAACTCAAAAAATCATGTGATAAGATAAAACACACACTAAAAATAAAGTTTTCTTCTTAAATGAACAACTCATTGCAGTCAGTGATTCACTTCAAAAATGTGTGCCTTTTTGGCTGTTTACTGTTATTTGAATGTATCCTTCTCCTTCATAATGCTACTGCCTTGAGCATGAGACATACCAGCTGAATTCCATATGAGCACCTTCCTGAAGGAATAAGTCAAAGACCTCAGATTAAAATACTGCACAGATGAAAGAAGTTCAGTTGATGATAATGACTTATACTCTCTCTGCTCCAGATGAAACCTATTTATAACACTCAGAGCACATCTGAAGACACATCTGAAGAAAACTACCACCCTTATTTTGGGGGGATAATTAAATGTGATTCCTAGAGCAACATTTAACTATAAAATACTCTGAATACACGTGGAAGCCTGTTAAAAATGTGTCTAATTTCATTCACATTAACAGTAAGCATTACATACTTCATTGTACACAGTAAACACAGACATTATGGGTTAAAATAGTCAGATAAGCACTTTCCAGTTGTCATACCAATAAAATAAAGCTCTGTAGAAAGTTCACATTTTGGTGGTTCATTTTCAGATGCATGACAAAGCAGCAAAATGTGTAAACTGATGAAGAACATGCTCCATAAAGCGCTCACTGAATCTATCCGGTGGTTTGAGAGCAGCACGCGTTCAGGCACGCGACAGACCCTGGCTCTGCAGCAACATACCCAGAAGAGAATTTGGCTCAACACTGCAAGACTTCTGCACTGAAAAAAAGTGTGCTTGGCAGCCAACCCTCGTACAGCCACCCGGAGAACAAGCACAAAACCTCTGCCCCTCCCTCTACTCCCTCCTGCCCATCAGCACTGCAGTTCTCAAATCGACCCTGGCTATGGGTAGGTGACTCATTTCAACTCTGATCCAGTGACCTAGACTGCAAAGGAAAGAACTAAGAAGCAGTTCACAGCTGAGCTTCACTTAAAACAACAAAACCTTGTGAGGATGATTGAGGCCTGCCAGCCCTGCTCCTCACTATTGTGTGCATAGGCTTCAGCTGCTGTAGTGCCAGATCTACAGCATTTTGCAGGGGAAGAAAATCAGGGATATAACTGCTTATTCTTTACACTGAAACTGAAATATTCGGATTTGTAATTGGAAAGACCAAAGGATCCCCAGTTTCTTACTTCACATGTACCCAAACAAGTTTGACCATGGGGACAGGTACTTAAAAATCTCACTGTTTTAAGTGTTGCACAAAAGAGGAGAGAAATAGTTGCAAGTAGGATCTGACAGGTTCTTCCTGCTCATAGCAACACCCAACAGATCCCAACATAGCCTTTTTTTTTTTTTTTAATAAAACCTTTCCTAGGAAGCATATGGTATGGATTGCCATGTCCATACCAAATTCAAAGTACGCCCCTTGTAATACACTAATCCATCACATTCTTCTATTTCCAGAAACATCAAGGGAACATGTAACATAGGATGTAATGTCTGTTTTCTACATAGTGTCACAGAAAGTCTGACCATTCAGATAATAAATATGAGCAAGGAAAGAACAACCCTTTCTGACCAGCTAGCTGTCTGTTTTTGGAAGAACAGACGTGATCAGATGTGTGACAGCAGGCTTTTCTTGTAGAAAAATCTACACCATTTGCTCATACTCCATATACTCAGCTGTGTCTGAATAGCTTCTGGCAACAACAGCTAGCTTATTTTTATAAGACAAAGCAACAGGGAGAGCAAGACACAATCTTCAGTTTTAAGCTGCTTATTTTAAATTCCTTTTATTATAGAACTTCTAATATTTCCAATTTGTCAAAAATCCCAGTATGCTACTATCCTACACCCCTTCTATTTCTGTTATTTTTTCATGTGGCGATCACAGTTTTATGAAGTAAAAGGTGGCAAAACCTTTTTTACTTTATTTGGATGTGTCTGGCATGACTGAAATTTAGAGAAACACTGCTTTGTCATTTTAAACCTGACATTTCACAGATAATTAGCAAATAAAACACCTTCCCCTCCCCCCCCAAAAAAAAAAAATCCAAACCCTGGACATTCAAGTTTTTATTACCTAGCATAATGCAATTTATTTGCCCTCTAACAATGAAGTAATTCTGCACTCCTGAGCAAAAGGAAATGCTGAGCTTTTCAGATGGAAAGTTTCCCATCAATATCTGACCTGAGAGTACTAGCCCAGAACGATGATGATCTTTTCCCCAGACACAAAGGAGTATGTCTGTGTTGGAATAAGGATCTATGAAAGACTACCAGGACAGGCATCAGGGTAAGCAGGAAAAGCCTTCAAGACCAGCAATTTGGTATTAACCTGCCACAGGTGCCCCTTGCTGAAAGCTGTACAATGAGAAGAGATGATGCGAGGATCTCTTCTGCTAATAATGAAGAGGTTCACAAAATCTAAAATCCCGAGCCACAGAGGGAGGCAGCTATGGACTGTGGACAGCACGCACAGGCTTTGTGTCTTCTGCACACCAATTGACTACAACAGATAGGCTCATTCTGTTATTGTGTTGCTACAATGCATTTACCATGAGTTTCTCTCAGCGAGGGCTCTTCTCTGATATGAAAGGCAGGAATATAGAGCCTTGGTTCCAGGAGATATGCTCAAACACGTAAAGCCAGAAAAATGATGATTTCAAATATAAATTTCTCAGACATATTAAAAAGGAAAAAAAAAAAGGGAAATGCCAAACAAACCAACCAACCAATCAACCCCACCCCAATACAAACAAAACCTAAAAAACACTCATTGCAGGGAGTTGGTTAAGAAATAACAAATTGCAATTTATGCTTTCATCTCTCCAGCAAATACATGGGTATACATGTCTTTCTGATACAGACCACAGCATTTTTCCTTAAAGCCCACAGTATAAATGCCAAAAAGCATCAAAATAAAACAATCTGGAGACTGACAGTTTCTGTTTAGACTTCCATAGCTCTATAGAGTTCTTAGGAAACTTCACTGCTTGATTCAACTGCTTGGCAATACTTCCCATGTAACTGATGTTTATTCTTTGCGGTCCTTGCAAATAAAACTATTTTGTAAGAGATAAATATGAAACCAGGCCTGAAAAATCCCATCTGTAAACATGCTGTAGAATTTATGAATAGAAGTGTGCCTAAGAAATCACATGAGCCTCATTCAAAGTGTAATCCGTGGCAATAGGATTCAAAAGAGAGCAAATCCTAACACACAGACAAACAAAGAACTATTTTGTATTCAAAGCTCCTATATGTTGATATTTTGCATTTAAAAAATTATGAGGTGGAATTTTTTGTACTTTATGGAGGAGAATGAATTCATCAATTATGATTGAAAAAAAAAGTTTTTTCTAATTCAACTACAAAAACATTCTTTTATGAAGCAAACCCATTTACCTCTGATTTTTGTAATTTAGAACTAAATGACATAAATTTACCTCTGTCAAGCAATTTCTTACCTCAGGTCCCTGAGGACCCAATGGTCCATGGGGTCCAGGATCTCCAATTTTCCCCTTAAAAAAATCCAAACAATTAAGATTTTTTATTATAATTTATTTTTGACAACAGTTTGCTATGAAGATTTTAAAAACATTTATTAACAAGAAAGCCAACAGAAGTGTTGAGATTACTTTTTCACTAAATAGGAAGTTTTGTAACTGGTTGTCTTTGAATTCAATTCAGACTAGTTCTTCATATCTCTTTGAAGTCACAACAACAACAACAAAAAAGTCAAATCAGTTTCAGACAAAGAAAATTGTGAGTTTTGAGACAATTTAAGTAGTCATAAAAAACACTTCAAACATAGTTGTTTTCACAATAAAACCTACATCTTATTTTAAAGTCTGGGAAGAAACTGTTACAGATATTGGTTTACATACTTACCTATATATTCTAAGCATCCAATCATAACCAAAGAAATGGTAGTTTTGGGGTTAATAACAGTAAAACTAGGTCTTATCCACATGTTATGGTGAGTCCACTATATACAAATACTGACACATCTAAAAATGGGCCAGAATATTTCTCTAAGTTACATTTGTTTTTCCACATATCTACAAGTTTTGCCGAGCCATACCTAGACGTTCCTTGAGCAAAATTAAGGTCTGACCTGGAAACTATTTTTTTCATTTTCAACATAAACAATTTTATTGTAAATTTATTCTACAAAATTAAAATTATATTACTTGCGGGACTGACTTCTCAAAGCTTAATTTAACATAAGTCACACAGTTGGTCACATTCAGTTTTATGCTTAAAATCCACCACTGTTCAGACAAAAAAAGTATTTTTTTATTGAGTTTAAGGGCCTATGACATTCATTAGGTCTAAGTGGCTTGATTGCACATATGAAAATTGACACTGGAGTGAGCATTGACAGCTTTTAATTATACACCAAAAAAAGGGAGATTAGTGCTAAAAACAGGTGAGGAAAAAGCCAAGTAACCTTGTGCGGCATGCCTCTTCTGCCTCAACATTTACAAACCCAGTAGATGTGGAAGCAATGCACACGTCTTTAAACTTGCTAAAAATCAATAAATACTGGAATTCATGACAACTCCCATCCCTGTGAGAAATGACTGGCCGTTATTAATGCGATTTCACACACTCTCTCCAAACCCAGCTAGTCCAAATGGTCATCTTGGCAGTTCCCAAAGCTCTCAGTGGATTTGCTTCAAATATTACCAACACGTCTATTCCCTCACAAAGTGACTGTCACAGAACACCTAATATCCTAAGAACTCCTCTGTTAAAATTTGACACATACACTGACCTAGCATTGTAAAAAAACCTCATATCTTAAGATCTGACTCACTCACTAACACCAGTCACCAGAAATAAGAGCGTCTTAGACCTTAGTATATTTGAATTAGGTCACTTCTAGAGGATTACATGTAATATGAACATAATCTCACAAAAGCATCAAATATAACAACATACAGTGATATACTGAGAGCAAAATTTGATGTGTAAACTTACTGGGGGTCCTGGTTTTCCTCTGATCCCTGGGGGTCCTGGTAAACCAAGAGCACCCTGAAAAAAACCCCAAACAATTATATATACATGAAATGAATTGTGAAGTTTGAAGCAATAGATTGCTGTATTTTGCCACCCGAAACAGACTTCAAAATAATTCTGTTGGATGAGAAAGATCTAACACTGAACTTTTATCAAAAGAGTTCTCACAGGATGTGCTATTTCAGTGACTTCTGATGTTCTAGCCAAACAGGAAAGAAGATCCTTATTTATCTCAGTTTCATGATAAGAAGGAGCATGTCAGACCATGTGCTGCTGCTAACCACACTAGGCCCAGGTGAGCTGCAGATGAACCTCAAGGTTCAAGGGAAAAATATTTTTTATAACAGTTTCTTAGCAAGATTCAGATCATATCATAATTCTTTTCTTGCTTGATGCATCTCTAAACATGGATCTGCCAGAATTCTGCCTGTGCCCTTTACTTGTCTTTGTTCATATGTTCCATAATTAGGTTTTAATTAGCACAGCATTTCTTAAAAATGTTAATTCCGTGATATCCAATAATTTTTACTACTGCATTCTACTTCTATGCAACTGACCTGTTGCATTTTAAGAGATTCAGAAGACTGATGACATTGGGTAATTCTGTAGAAGAATGTAGTTATAAGTTACCTTATCTCCTGGGTACCCCTGGTCTCCTGGCTCTCCTGCAAGGCCGTGTTCACCCTAAACAACACATAATTTTATACAGACATACGTATGTAGCTTAAAATGGGGTAGTTTTCAGAATTAGAGAATGAGAAATTTTAAATTCTAAATACTAAATTAATCTAAAACAGATCTTTGACAATGCAAGATATTGCACTGAAAAAACCCCTTCAGGAAACCTTGCAGACCTGGATGTTGTTATGTCCAGTAGTAAGTGTTCTCTCCAGAAATACAATATCAGATCACGAGATTTAAGTAATTTTAAAAAATAAAAGCCAGAAAAGAAATCAAAAGGGAAAAGGGAAGGTTTTGCCAAGTACACTGGGTTTAATATTTAGAGAAGGAAGTCTGAAAGAACTATATATCTCTAAGATAATGAAAATATTTAAATCACCTTATCACCTTTCATTCCAGGCTGTCCCACACTCCCTGGGAAACCCTGTTAAAATAAAGAAGACATAAATCCCATGTTCAAATATAATTTGGAAAGCAGCAAAGGCACCTGGCTATGGGATCATTTAATACCATACCGTGGGCCCTGGAATTCCTGATGGTCCGCTCGGTCCTGCTGGCCCAATGCCTCCCTATCAAACAGCAAGAGAGGTGACTGCATTAAACATTTGATAAAATGGAATAACTTAGGGACTGGTAACAGAATGTGGTATTTTTCTGCACCACAGAGAGAAACCCAAATCTTTTTCAGGCTAATTACTTGGGAAAAAAAAAGGTATCCATATCGTAAGTCCTTCACCTTTACAGTTCCCAACAACATCAACAGAAACCCAAGAAACCAAACTTGCCTCTTCTCCTGTAGATTATATGTTCAAGAGGAGATCACAGTGCATTAGGCAATGCAGAATTAAGGAAGCTTTCTTTTGTACTGCAGCTGCACATTCAGTGGCCATTCCTGCTGTCCTTAAGGTTAACTAACAACACTTATCTGTAGGCATTGAATTTGGCTTAAAAATATTATTCTATGATGAGTAGGGCCATAAAAAGTGGCCTTTTATGGTCCTTTTACAAGGATTTCTCATCTATCAGTGACTTCTACAATTTAAAACATTAAAAAAAAAAAAAGTGACTCTTCCAAAATACCAAGTGTGCAAAATGCAAAATTAAGCCTACATTATGCTGGGCATGTTAACTTCTTCTGTTCTCATGTACCTTACCACACCTCTCCTCTCTGGGATTTATATAGCAGATAGAAGGAAAATTTTATGACAGGGGGAAAAAAAAAGAAGCACCAGTGAACAAGAAATAAATCAAGAATCTTACAAGATCAACACTGCAACAACAATAATATTAATGAAAGACATGATTTAGCAATAGTTAAAACTATATTAAAAAGAGAAAAGTCTATCTACTTCCTGCCTATTCTACCCCTGGGGAAAAAGAAAAACAAACCAAAACAAAACAGCAGTATTATATATATCTCTGTGGCAATGCAAAAATTTAGCAACACATATTAATGCACAAATTTTTTGCCACTTGCTGAGAGTGATGTGGAAAAGATGAGATGGTCATCTATGCATTTCCAGTTCAGTACACATTCACATTATTCTCTGGAGACTCTTTCAGCAGTGTTAGCAATAACATTCTTCTGCAGCCATCATCAGCCTCATGGCTCACTGAAGAAAAATGAAGACTGATCACTTAGTGTCTCAGTGGTGCTTGGTAGATCTCCCAGGAAAGTTGCCACTCTGCATTGCTTTGGCTTTCCATGACTGCTTAAATGACACATTCTGTCATGCTAGACGATCAAGACAAATTGGTTACATTGCTGTCTTTTACTTGTGTTACATATTCTAGTTCAGCAAGGCACTTCAGTGTTAATGATCCTGAATGTTGAAAGGCACACTTAGGTAACAAGAGCATTGATTGAAAAATCACAGAGGGATACTGAGATGGGAAATAGAGCTTATAAAGGCAAGGAGAAGAAGTTCCAAAACAGCTTTACAGCATTCAGATTCATTAAACTCTTGTCACAGTCTCCAGACATATTGAGTGACCTAATTAAGAGCAAAGAACTGCAAGTACACAAAAATAAAACTGAAAAATTATCTCCTGATAAGAAAAATGTTGACTTAGTGAGTCTATCAGGTTTTTTAATCATCCTCCACCTACAACAGCCTTGCTATATGTTAGCACATGCTTATCAGCTTGGTTCAAGTTTGCTCATAGATAAAAACCAAAACTTTCTCAGCTAAAGTGTACTTTTTCCACCATTTCTGCGTGACAAGTGAAACTAAAATCAATCTGGGTTTGACTGTCAAAAAGATAAGACACTAGAAAAAGAAAGTTTATATTTTCCTAGTATTAGGTGGGGTTTTTAAAGGAAAAAAAAATGTTGTTGTTTTCTGCTGGAAAAATATATTTAATCTCATATTCAATATTGCATCTTGTAATAGTATAATGTGTTATAATGGACTAAGTATTTAAAAGCAAACATTGAGGGCTGCAGTTCTTTACTCAGTTTTGGATGACCACTAGCATCTGCTTGAGTAACAGCTGGGTGAGCTGAGGACAGGGAGCACAAACCCATTTTGAGAGCAGGTGTGGTCAAGGAAAAGGGCTACACCATACAAGCTGTATTTGGGGATGCTGGGGTCACCTGGAATTTCCCCAGAGTCCTGGTGAAATCCTGCTACACTTTAAAGAGTGCAATGGTCCCTCATAAAGAAACTCTGGAACAAAGCACAGATTTTCCAATTATCTGACTAGGAAAGAAGAAACCAGACAAACCAACATGATGTTACTGGAACTGTGTGAAAGAGTCCAGCATATAAAGAAGAGAAGGCAGGTCAATCAAATGGAGCTTACACACAAAAGAATTGTTGATTTCATGCTGTTCAAAATCTAAATATGCCATCGATTTTTTTTTCTCCCAAGAAATAACTCTCATTATGGTTATATTTCACCTATGTACAAATGGTAAAAGCTTTGGACTGGTGCTGGAATATTATTTTTCTATTTCACAAAAAAATACTGACACTCAATCTCTGTCAATGACCACAACTCAGCAAGAAGGCAAATGGGTCTTTGGCCCCACAGACATTTATGCTCACAAATTCTAGGTAGGACAAAACCGCTAAGTTTTAGTCAAAATAATAAGTAACAATATCTTTTTAGAAGTGATATATAGTAGGCTTTTTTAGAAAACCTAGATACATTAGTACAGTTATCAACATCCTTGAGATAAAATTCCATAGACAGTCCTATAAGAAGGAAAAGCAAACTGTAATTCTAAGCAAATTATCAAAAGTGCAACCTCTAGTAGCAGGAGTGCTTCAGTTGGCTCGAATATGTCAACTGCCAAGAACACAGTAAGTTCATGTTTGCATGATGAGGCTGGAAGCTGCAGAGGTTTCTTGACCAAGCTTGTGTTTTCACTATGGCAATGCCATAACAATCCCAATCAGACAACAAGGGATGACTTACAGGAATATTTTTTGTTATAAACATATAATTAAAAAGTTAATAATAATTGAACTCAACTGTTGTACTTCAAAGGAAAAGTCAGATGACCATAAGTGTAAAGTAACAAACTTATCAAGAATGTTTCAGATCTGCAGATATCAGAAAAACCCACAAAGCAAACACTGGAGACAATCATGACTTTTTTAATTCAAATGTAAACATGCTATTTCTCCCACGTTGAGAACACGGTTGCACGGCCAGGCACGATCGAGACAATGTCAAGAACAAAACAGAGGTCCTCTATGAGTAAATATATGAATGACTTTTTTAAAAAAGGGAGTAAGACTACATGGTATGAACATATTACTCTTTCCTGCCTCCTGTAGGACTTACTGATGTCACAGAGCTTCTCTGGCACATCTGTGTTGATACAGCTACAGTGTGCAACTCCACACTGAGCACCACAACTTATTCTATGAATATTTAACCAAAAAAAAAAATCAATATAATACTGCAAACAAGCTAAAGTAATTTCGCTTAGAAATTAATTCTGATTTGAATTTGGTAGCCATATTCAGGAATGAATGAGGGCTGAGTTGTTAAAGTGTTTGAGATTACTGCACTGCATGAAAAAGTAACACTGGCTTTAATGCTATGAACTAGCAAACTTGGTCATTTCAAATAAAAAACCCAGACATACTGGATCAGAAATAAGCATACAAATCCACACCAAGTACAAAAGTACTCCATACTGGCAACATGACAGCAGTTTTGTAGAGAGATATTAATTAAAATAACACAAGACAAATATTGTAATGAAACCATTTCAAAGTAATAAAAGTGTACTCACTCTTAGTCCTGGAAATCCAGGAGGACCAACCCCACCAACAATTCCCTTCAAAGAAAATCAAATTTAGATTATTTGAATGTTACCATTTGCAAAGAAATTCCAGTTATAAGATTAACAAAAGTGATCTACAGAGCAAGTTATCTGGGATTTTTATAGAGCTCCCAAAAACTGAGAGCTTATCACTGTATAGAGGAACACATTTACTAAAATCTCTGAATTGTGCAATTCAGTCTCCTGATATTTGTATATGAAATCATTCCTGATGCTACTGCAGGGATACAGGATTTTTTTTACCATAATACTTAAAATGGGAGGAAGAATGAACAATTTTTTCATGCCTCATGCAGACTGTCCCACACAGCCTGCTGGCACTCAGGGCACAGGGGAAGTTTTATGCAAGCAAATCTAAGCCCATTCTGAGTGTGTCCAAGTGGGCATGACTTGGACACAGCCCAGAGGACACCTTTGTGCTCTCCTCCCTCCTCAGGTGCCCTCACACCTTCTCCAACCTGCTCTAAACCAACCAGAGGTGAAGTTGGATGCTCTAGCAACATCCTCCAAGGCAGACCAACATCCTCAGAGAATTGGGAGGGGTGTTGTGGAAATGAAGGATGGTATCAGTCAGTTAAGCAGAAGAAATTAGGCATGGAGACAAGTGTCATTAGTGTCAAGTCAGCACATGGGAAGAAATGTCTTCCCTTCAAGTTCCTGCCACCACAGGCCTCCCAGGCAGCCCCTGCTCTCCACTGCCAGCTCACGAACAGGCTCTGTAAATAGCCCATTAGCATTGCAGCCCCCTGCAGCTGCAGCTCTGGCCCCTTGCCTGAACAAGCCCTGCAGGGTGAGTTTTGGGGGGGGGGATTGCTGCCTGTCTAAGAAGGCAGAAAGATCAGCAGCTGTCTTGGCAGATTAGATGGAACTTGTTTGCAAACGTTTGCATTAAAACAGGCTTCTTTGTAAAGCACAAGTCTGTAATTTCAGATCCAGGCTTTCTGAGCCTGTTTCTATTAAAGTACTGTTCTGCAGATCTGGTGCAAAGACAATATCTGCTTTATCAGGAATGGAGGGAGACTTGGGAGTACCAGGAGGGGAAGGAAGAACTAACGTTTTAATCTCATTTGAAAAGCAGCTGGTGACACTCACAAAGCCTCAGAGGGTTTTCAAGATGAAAAGCACTATAATGACATCACCTGACATTCCAGCAAGGGAAACTTTGCCTCAGGGACCAGAAATGCAAAATAATTTTTTTCCTATGTTCCAAAATGTTGACACCAAATGTTGATAACCCACTAGCAAAATTCATGTAAGCTTTTCTAAAACAAGTTTCTAAAATGGGTGTCAGAGCAAGCCTTCAAAAAGGAGAAAATCTATGCCCAGTTGTTGACTCTGGTCCATATCAGAAAAATCTTTAGAAGCAAACTGATAGCAGTTTCCAAAGAAGCATCCAACAATACAAGACGATTTAAATCATCTGCTAGTTTACCCAGAGCTTATTGCTGCTCTTTTGTTCTGCCCAAAGCCTTTCACTGGTTTCTGACACCAAAGGAAACCTGAGTTTGGAGTCTGCAGCCAGAGTTTCCCTACAAATACAGCAAGACAGCAAAGCTGCTTTGAGAGACGTGACTGTGGCACAGTTTGAATATCATACTACAAGAGCACTTTAGCCTGCACACACTGCCAAGGACAAAGCTGTTATCATACTGATTATAATGCACTGAATGACATACTAGCATAATTGTTTTCAGTAACAGTTCAAAGGATGAAACCAACTTCCAAAGGCATAAGCATACAAAAGCTAGGGTTTTCCACGTAGGCAGAATCCTATTTTGTTAAGGTGATCTTGGAATAATGGTTTAAATAAACAGTGCAAGATCAAATCCAATGCAAGAATTTTTGAAGACAAAACATTCATCAGCAATGCAATGAGGACAGCAAGAGATGTGATTCTCAAGGTAGTCAGCACATGTAGCACTGCAAACTGCATTCTTTCAGCAGCTTTCTGAGTCTTTTGTTACTCTTTTTTATACTTATTATAGTACTTTCCTAGCAATTTCCATGAAAAATTTAACAGTCCTGGATTTTCCTGTGGACTTCAAGACATTTCTTTTGAGGCAAATATCTCCTTTTCTATTTAGGAGGAGAGTTAATATTGAGTGTTACAAATTTTATCACGTTAATCAAGACACAATTCAATACTTACAGGACTTCCATCTGGACCAGGAGGGCCTCTATTTCCAAAGTCACCTGGAAAACCCTAAAGCAGAAGAAAAAATAGCTCTTTTTCATTATCCAAGACATGAAGAGTGGTCCTTACCAACGTGAACACTTGCCTTAGTCTGCATCTAGAGACTGGAACAATAACTCGAGACATGGTAAAACCTTTTTCATTTTATGAGAGTTTTAACTTCACATACTAGGTTATCAGGAAAGGAAAGAAATCTGATTTATCAAGTCAAGCATTGAAGCCTGAAACAGAATGTCCATTTTTTGCTTGAAAAGCAAAATGAAATGGAATTCCACCACTTTACTGGCTCTAATCTTTCTTTCTTCTCTAAGGATTTTGAAGATTGGTTTTCTTCTTTCAGATGTTGTCCACTGCAGAAGCTCATAAGTTCCTGGGGAAAGTAATTTGATGCTATAACCCACAAGTATACGTATTTTTTTAAACTCACAAATGAGGCATCAAAAGGGAAATGGAGAGTGCAATGGGACAGTTTTACCAGTCACATAGAATCATAGATGCAGGTTACAAATGATACAGCACAAACCCAGCATAGCAAGAGTTACAAAAGGGACAGATTACTTCCAGTCATCATAATCCCATTCCCAATAGCGTGTGCCCTTTAAGGGATGCTAAAAAATCTTGTCTTAGTAAGTAGAAAAATGAAAGCAAAATGAAGAGTCAGAAAAGTGTAAAAATGGAAGGAATATAATAATATTATTGAGCATCAAGTGTTTTATGAAATCAATATTATCATTTAACATTAATATAAAGCATACAAAGGATGAGTATCCATAATTTTAACATAGAACAGAACCTGAGTTGTTTTTACAGTTACAAAAAAATTGATTAATAAATTCTTGGTAAAATTTCCAGGGTCTGGTCTGACAGACAACTGGTTTTAATGAATCACAGATAGAAGAAAACTATGTAAAAACATTCCCTCAACTGTGTATATAAAAGCAAAATGCATCATACTAACAGGACAGACAATCCATTAAGAATGCTGCAGAACTAGCCAAATTTTGTATTATGATCATACAAGGCAAAGAAATTGAATACATATACTTCTACTGTGAAATATTTGCTTAAAAGCATATTATATGCAAAACTAATCTAAAATTCAAACAAATCCTCACTCTGTAATCTTCACAATACTGATTTGAGCAACTGAATATTTTGTTCCATTTTAAATATGCCAGAAATGTTACAAATATGAACAACTCTACAATAAACCTGCTAATTAGCAGCATTTTGTGAATTTTGAGTGTACAATCCCTTGTATGATCCACTTCTTTTATACTTTAAAACTACTTCCCAGAACTGAGATTATGTTTGAGACCTGTTTTCATAAAGATCCCTGCCAGTCAGACAGGTTTTTTTCTCTCAAGTATTATTATTGACAGAAGTTTAGTCCAAAGAAATAAATTGCACCCTAGAACAAAAGGTGAGGAGTCTGACCTCAGGCACTACAGGATTCCCAGGCCAAATTTTCTTTAGCACAGTGCCCTGCCCCAAAGCACCAGCGTTGGTAACTCTAGGCATTGTGCCAAAAGACCTTGTCATTACAGCTATCATTGTTTGGGGTTAAAATAACACACCTTCTCTAAGACTGTGATCCAGTAAAGTACTTCAAGCCAGGTTCCCATGTGATTGCTCTCCTAGTTCTGTCCCTACATTAGTAACCTTTAGTCAAATAAGCACTTCATAGATCATAGAAAGGATTTGGAATGAACCTTGGGATTTGGAATAAACCTTGGGATTGAGGAAATTACAATATTAAAAGAAATCAGTACTGAATGAAGGTGATCATAGACATTGTGCAGAGGGGCTTTTGGTGCTCTGTCAGCTATGTGCATCTTCTCTGAATTGATTTATATAAATAAAAATCCTTATCAGAACATAGCCTGTCACTGTGCTCCGATTGTAAATTAAAAATAACTGCTTACCACAGCATGCACAGCACCAACTAACTGCTGCAGATTGGAACAACTGTACTGGCAGTCAGTGAAACTTGCCATGGGAATGACAGTAAAACGAAAAACACATTTTCAGTGTACTCTGCTGTCAAATCTTCTTCCTATTCCACACTCATCATAAGCCTTTGATTTCCATACAGGTTCTCGTCCTTCTTAAATATTGCATGTGACTCATCAGCATGAGACACTGACAACTACTGCAAGGTACTGGTGGCGAAGAGCCCTTCTTGCCCAACACTCAGATGCACAAAGTAGCATTCAATTCAAGTTATAAACAAATGACAATATGGTCAACAAGCATAGGAACACCCTGTCCTTCTGGCTGAATAATTAAAAACCAGATTCCTCCTTTGATTTTATACCTCAACTATTTGATAGCAGCTGCAGAAAGCAGTCTATCAACCTAAGGGCACTTCGCTTGCCTTTCTTTACATCAAAGCGACCCTTGTGGGCTAGTGGCTATTTTGGCTGGTGTTGGATCATACAGAAAACAAAACAATTAAACAGAGCCCTCCACAACTTTCCTAGCATACAGCAAGGGCCAGATGATGATAACCACACTACTACTGCTGAACAAGCTTGTTCAGCATGCTAGCTGAAAGTCATCTGAACTGCTGAGTGCAAGTGACTGCACAATTGCAGAACACTATAGTTTTCAATCTCAAACCACAAGAAAGTTAAAATTAGAAACTCCTGGATAGCTTCAAAGACCTAAAATAATATGGTTGCACCAGAAAACAAAACATTTGGCATTGCAGATATACCATAGGAAATATGGAAACCTTGATAATGTATCCTTGGCAGATTTGTGTTTATTCTCAGCTGTAGAAATATATGTTAAGTAGAGGGCAGCTTTAATTTACCATAATGGTAATGGTAATGGCCAGTCTCTTCGCGAACGAAGATCCGGGGAAGGTCTTTCCACCTTCCAGCCTGCGCATTGGATTTTTTAGGTGAGACAGTGTGCGCGGAACTGAGCCCACCCTTTAATCCTAAGGTTCATCTGCCGGGGCCAAGCACGCTTGGACAGTGGCAGCGAGGTCCTCAGGACGTAGATGGATTGCCTTACAGGGCTAGCGAGCTCCATCTGCCCGGGTTAATTTACCATAGTTCAGAAATATCAGACGTTAGAAGATCTTCATCCAAACCAACACCGAAATCATATTAACAAAGCTTGCATCATATGTGCACCTTGTGCTAATATAGATTTTAAAGAATTTATTTATGTACTAGCTGAAAACAATAGAAAGTCATCTATGGCCAAAAAAAACCCTAACCTTTTTTAGTGTTTAAAGTTACAGAGTGAATTACAGGTGGATTTACATTGGCAGCAGGAATTATAACAAGTATTAAAAGCTTTACCTGTCTCCCTTTAGGACCTCTTTTTCCACGTAAGCCTGGGATGCCCTGAGAA
The DNA here is from genome assembly GCF_003031625.1 of Empidonax traillii. NCBI lineage: Eukaryota > Metazoa > Chordata > Aves > Passeriformes > Tyrannidae > Empidonax > Empidonax traillii. The sequence goes on from NW_020955307.1 coordinate 400,808, forward strand.
AGAAATGACCCATCAAAAGTAAGTTTTCTTTTCTTCAGTACTTAAAATCGAGTAATTAAACCTGTATTTGATTATTTGATTGGAAAAAGACAGTGTCAGAAGCACTACCACTAAAATAGAAAAAAAAAATAATTAAAAAAAATATTTGAGTGAAGAATCATAGAGACATTGTCCTACAGTACAAACACAAACTTTGCTTTGTTTACTGTGGCCATATCAGAACAACTATGAAAAAGGGCCATATCTTGCTTGGATCCAAGTACATGGCCAGGCAGTTTTGTGCTCAAGAGAAATAAGAAAAAGTTCAAGCACAGAGTGACAGAGACTTCCATGGCTTGTTCTACTTCAAAGATCATCTGAGAAGAGACAAATATTAATTACTGACTGAATGAAATTGCTTCAATGAAAAATATTCATTAGGGTCTTGTTAGTAGGAAAAAATATAACCTTGCAGCTGTGGAGTAAATTAAAATAATAATTTACAGCTGTTCCCCATTTAGCTTTAACACTAGTGCATTTCATTGCTTAGACTAATTACATATGACCTATTTATCTGAGTTTCTTCACATTAGTTTTGCTTTTAGCAAAAAGTACTTAAATTATTACACTGTACATTTTCCCCTCATTCTAACGTATATTGCATTACCACACAAACATCAGCATTTCATTAATTTTCCATTAAGCCTACCCTTTCTCCTTCAGGTCCTGGTTGTCCTGCCACACCTGGAGGTCCAATGAAACCCTAAAAACAAAAGAACAATGCTTTTCACCAGCACTGCTTGTCCCTCAGTATTAGCCAGCTATGGGTTCACGATAAAGGGGTTCAATTCAGACTGATTTTAAAGTACCAGTGAAGCTCTAGCAATTTAAATGCGACTAGGATTTACTGCCCAACTAACAGCAAAACCAATTTCCTACTCTAAGGGTAGAGAATCAGTTAATCAAGAAGTACTAAGAAAGTGGTCCAAGAAGACAAGGTTACATCAGACCCCTTGTTTATTAGAACAGATGGAATTAGAAAATTTTTCCAGAAGTTAACCTTATTCATGAAATACATTGAAAAAGATGTTCTTATCTTTAACAACACTATGTAATCACTGCTATATGTAAGAGCTCTTAAAAGTCAAGAGTTTATCTTAATATAAGCAGAATGTCTTGAAGTTCAGTGGTGACATGTCTCTGCCACATTGCACAGTTGTATGGAGAGATGGGTCCTGCACTACCAGCTTCAACCTGAGACTGGAATAAAAATATTATTAGTTACTAAAAAAGAATTCCTTGCTTTCATAACTCTCCCCAGTCCTCCAATTGTAATTTCTATTTTCTTTGTTAATTATGAAAAATAGTGCCCTTCTTGTCATCCAGCCTAATGAGAATAAGGAAAATAAGGGTATACTTCTACTTTGTACTGTTTCTTAAAACAGCTGAGAAGCAGAGCACTTTTTGATTACAGTGATGTTTTAAACATAAAGCTCTAAAGACACTTCATATCATGTTGCTATACACCTCCATGGCACAGTAATATGGCTCAAGAGGGCTGTGTCATCATTTTTACTGGGAATTGTTTTTAGAATTCATATACAGGTTTAGCCTTAAGACATGACAGGTGTTTTTTCCTAAAATTACTCATGCATTGGCCATTTTTAGCTTTGTGTAAACAGAGCAGCAGTAACTTTTCAGGAAGTGATTGGGATCACTAAATGTCTTGGTTGAAGGGAGAACAAGACAAAATGTTTGAGAATCTGAACAAAAATAAACTGCAGAAACATAAAAGAAACAACCCCTGAGGGTCCAATATCTGTTGGCACTTGATCCTGACAAACTAATTTTTCTCATCGTTGTAATGAAAACTGACATAAAAAAACCCCACCCCCAAAAAGCAGGCAAATGTTTAAAAAGCTGCTGCATGTAAAGACTTTTAGTAACTACATTAAATAAAAAAAAAAAGAGAAAAGCAAATATTGGTAATAAATTAGTAATAAAATATTAATTAATTATCAATTATCAATTAATAATGAATTATTACTAAAACTATTTTACTATATAATTGAGAACATAGAACACTGCTCAGTACCCTGTACATGAACTGAGGGCCTGATAACACCTAGCAGAAGCTGCCTTCAAACCCTAGATGCAATCAGCAATATGCAAGTTTCTAGAAACCTGTTTCTACTGCTTGATGGTGAGAGTCAACCTGAAAAAATATTTATACATGCACCAGCATGTATAGAGAAAAACCCAATTTATTATACTTCCAAGAATAATCAAAAGCAAACCTTGAACGCACAGAGCATTAAGAGTCTTCAGTCCCTGGGATATGTAAAACTACAATTCAACCATTCTAAACTCTTAAGATCACTTTTATGGTTTTTATATGACAAGACCGTTTCCCTTTATCATCTTCTGTAGCTGTTACAGATTGCAAAGGCCAGATATGTCTCCCTTCTTGACAACTTCCATTATGGAAATAATGCTTCAGGCAGGAAATGTCTACTCCTCTTCACTTCCAGCCCTCACACACCCTGTGCTGCTTTCTTCTCTTGCCTGCATGCAAGTGAGAGAAAGGGCAACAATGAAAGCCTGCTCTATGCTGCTCACTACGGAAAAAGAGTAAACTCCTAAGTGCGTTTGGAAAGATACACTGTGTTCTCTCATTTGTAGGCTCTGTAAAGGCAGAGTGGCTCAGCAGGCATACAACTGGCAGAGCCGAGTTAAATTCCTCATCCCCTTCCTTACGTACTGTATGGGTAAAAATAGACCTGCATACCAAAATGCTTACTTACTCTTACACCTTTAGGACCTGGGTTACCTTCTGGTCCAGCTAAGCCCTATTATAAAAAAACATGAGATGTAATTAATTTTAAACAGCCAGGTATGATCTATGTGAACGAACTGCAACAGCATTTGTTAACAGTAAACCGGCAACACATTCTCGAAATTCATAGAACTGAAGACTGTGTCATCAAGTCGTCTCCTGGGATCGTGTTCAGAAAGGTCTCCCATTAATGCATGGCTGAAACACAGACAATGACTGAAACTTCCATTACATTAAAATTATTTCTTCTGGGAGGAAATTTTTTTCCAAACCCAGTGATCTGGCATTACAGTGACATAATTTCAAAGGATTCTTCATGAGTTTTTATATTTGGACACATTTCCAATGACTAATGTCAGAATAGCAAATGTAGTCCAAATGCTCTAAACATTTTACATCATTCTACACAAAAATGTTATCATCCATTACTCTATAAAATATTGTAATGGAATTTTAAAATATATAGCCATTACAAATCTAATCCAATAAAACACTGAAGTATTGGTCAAATTCACCCTTTAAGTAAATACAAAACCACAAAGTCAGTTGTTGTCAATCTGTCTTATATAATTTATCTGGGGAAAATAATGAGCATTTCTGCTTTATGTCTTATTTGTATAACTGCACTGAGGTATCTGTTACCTTATATGTAAATAAGAAAAAACCAGATTCAATGTTTATATAAGTGCTTGTGTTTTTAAAAAGTTGCTTTCTGGCTTTATTAGTTCTCACAAAACATCTCAATGGGGGAAAAAAAAAAATCTTTTAATCTTTAGTTTCCCTAAAGGGTTGAAGAAATAGTTTCAGCAATGAAGTAAACACATAGGTGAAAAATCAGGAGGAACAGGTAGTTTCCTATTGCTTCTGAATTTGAAATACCAAAAAAAAAAAAGATAAAACACATAGAACCACATGAGGCTTATGGACAAGTATGAAGTGTTCACACATTCAGTATTTTGGTAATACCATTTATATATTCTAGAAAGGAACAGCGTTACTGCATCCAACCCATCAAAGTTTAAAAGCCAAGAGACTCAACATTCCCCCGAAGGCACTACCAGAGAAAGAGGGTTGTTTCAAAACTAGACCACAGGACGTAAACAATCACATTTTAAGATTAGTATTTTCAAAAGAATTAGATATGGTACTTCTGAAAAGAATAAATGAAAGGAAAAAAAAAAAAACAAACACACCAAAAAATGTAAAGACGTTAGTATAGTTACTGCACCTGCCTGCCAGGGTAACCAACTGCCCCAATACTGCCAGCCATTCCTGGGATTCCCTAAATGGAAAAAAGGGGTGGGGTGGGAGGAAGAGAGAAAAAAAGAAACAAAAAACACATTTAATGCCATGGTTTGAAGTTTGTGTTATCATTTCTGTCTTTCAACATCTAGTCATATGATGCAGCATAAGCTCATGGAAAAAATGCTTTTTAAGCAAGATACACAGTAATATCCTAATATTCACCCATCATAAATAAGTAATTCCACCAATTTCAGTTACATATACTTTGAAAAGTGTCTAAGATTTTGTGAAATACAACTGTGCACCCCTTACTTTCACAGTAAAAACATAGATGATATTTGTAGAAAATAATTGAGGAGGGCTATAGGAGACAGATCCTTATAATGAAGTAATTGCACAAGTCTTAGCTGTATTTGAACAAACACATTGAATTTTTCATTAAAGAAGAATCCTTGTATCCTTACAAATCCACTTTATTTTGTTTCTTGCAGAATCAGGTCAATATAGCACTGGATTAATTATGGAAGTATAGAACTTCTCTCCATCTTCTACTGATGTTGATAACACTGGTTCTCTCTATGTCATTGCTGTATTATAATCAACACAAAAAAATTCCTACAATCCTGTAGTAAAAATTCATTCAGTTAAGATCTGTGTACAGAACCCATGAAACTCCTAGATGATGCTCCTAAGTTTTCATATCCCTTCAGGTGTTTACCATCTATTATCATCACCATTTCCTTTTCAGAGTCACCCAAAAGGAGACTCATGCTTCTCTCTACTCTGCCATGAGAAGTCTCACCGATGCTACCAAGACATCAGCAACTGGATATCTTTGAAACTTACATTCAGGTTGCTTCTTGGACTGACATGGAAGTGAGAAAAAGCGCTCAATAACTGTTGCATTTTCTACATGCTAGGAGATTTAAAATGCATTAAATCAGTAGAGATGGGAGAATTCAAAATGTGCCTCTTAAAAGAATTTTACACCAACATCTCACAAGCTGGTATGGGAGTTGAAAAACAAGCTGGTCTTTTCCATTTTATTGAGACCATTTCCTTACCATACAGATCCCTAAACTGAATTCTTGGTCAAGAACTACCCAGTATTTCCTTAAACAGTCAGTAATTTCAACTGATAGCTTATATTGAACACTTACAATGGGTTATACAAGTTTCTGTCATCCACTGTTCATGTGCAGAGTACAGGGTACTGCGCTTGCATCACTCACCTGTTCTCCCCGCGGCCCTCGCAGTCCTGGATAACCCTTAAGACCCTGCAGGTAGAGAAAGAGATGCAATAAATACTGTCAAACAAACAAAACAAACGTTCTTTTCCTACTCTATTCTCCCTTCATCAAGAAAAAAAATTATCTAGACTTGTTTGCCTGCAGAACTGGTTTCCGTTCAGCAGCTCATATGAAAGCTGAGTGAGAGAAAAGGAGTAAGAAATCTTCTTGGCAGTTTAGACAATTTCAATATATCAGCATGCTTTAAGACAGTTCCAGACTTGTTCTCTTTTAAACAAATGATTGCATGGATGCTGTCACCACTGAAACTGAAGAACTGAACTCTACACAGTGCATTTCCCTATTCCAAATCCTTGTCACAATGACCTTTCCGAACAAGGCAGTTCAGAGGAGAGGTATAAGTAGACAGACAACTCAGATTATTCTAGGACACACTCACGAGAGACAGACCTTCCAGGACACACAACATCTTTTTTTGAAATTAACATAGAACAGACTTCAGCTCTTATACTATGGAATTTTTATTGGTAGGGAAAATAGTCTCATCCCAGAAATCTTCCCTGTGGTGCTGGAATCATGAAACCGTTGAACTTTACTCCCTGTGCATAGACCATTTCAAGCATATTTTACCTCTTAAAGAAAAAAATTAAAGAATTAAAAATAGAGTTAAAACCTGCCATCTGCATCAACACACTTGAAAGGGAAACCTTCTTCTTGAATGCCTTTACACTGAACTAAACATATCCAGGCAAGCTGGCCTAAAAGGGAGCCTCTAACAGTTGCATGATTTACGCAAAAGCCAAGTTTCTGGCCTTCACATCCTTTGCAAGAGATGCTGGGAACACAAAAGTCCAAAAGCTACATCTTGAAAGAGAAATACCAAAAAAATCGTTATTCTGGATAGAAATCTATCACAAAATTGGACTCAAAGACATTGACTGAGCAGCAGGAGTGTCTTGGCTGATGTTAAACATCTGGCTGCCTTGAGGCATGATGATACTCATCACTCAGTAGAGACTTGAGATTCACTGTTATAAGAGGAAATTCTGCAACTGATTTCAGCAGATCAGGTATTTCAAATTTTTGGATGAGCTTCTGCATGGCGACGACAGTATTTTTGCATGAAAATAATTTTATTATCATATACAAGATTAAAAGATAAAATTATTTTCCTTGGTGACAATTTTCCAAAAAGCTAGTAACTCCTCTTTAGCTTTCAAAATGTGCCTCAGAAAACGACAGTTTTTAGAGTCCCAGCTGACTCTGTATTTCATGAATTTTATCCATTACAGAATTTTATCCTGTCTCTATGCTTAAATAATCAACTAAAGAAGCTGCTGCTAGAAGAGAACTCTTGGTAGTTTCTTATTTTTGTAGTAGGAAAAAAGGAAAGCAAATTCTGCAACACACAAACACTCAAAGTAAACTTTATCACAGGTTAGTTTCAAAGCGGGTCAGTTTAGCTGATTAACACTTGCAT
>NW_020955307.1:408516-411918 GCF_003031625.1 Empidonax traillii
CTGTCTCTATGCTTAAATAATCAACTAAAGAAGCTGCTGCTAGAAGAGAACTCTTGGTAGTTTCTTATTTTTGTAGTAGGAAAAAAGGAAAGCAAATTCTGCAACACACAAACACTCAAAGTAAACTTTATCACAGGTTAGTTTCAAAGCGGGTCAGTTTAGCTGATTAACACTTGCATGGACAGTCTCAAAAGAAGGCTCACAAGAAACTGTGAGATGAAGGACTGATGAGTGGTGTGCATGTTTCTACACAACAGCAGCTTATTTCTGTCAGAGCAAAACTCCTCTGAACTCGTACTTTAGAGCAGTATGCCCGTATTCTTATTCAGAGTTAACATGGCCTTAATTCATTCTAACTCACTTAATGCTGGTTGGGAATGAAGCTAAACCATGCTAAAATGAATATAATTCCAAAGAGACAGTTTTCACACAGGGGTTTCTTTCCCTGTGACTTAGCTAATCCTCTTAAAATTCTTAGATTTTTATTAGCTTAAGTTTGTATTCTTGACCGTATCCATATAAATTAGATGCAGTTTACTCTGAGCTAAGATGGAAATAAATAAGAATAATAAAAGTTCACATGCACTAGTTTGAAAAATTAATTACCTTCCAATTTCTAATGAAGATTAATTCTCTGACTTTAAAGCTCAGTGTGGAAGAGAACGGTTTGAAGCTTCCAATTACAGCAATACAGACTTCAAGCACATTTCAAAAACATAGCAAGTTGTAAGAATACTTTGGTCTGCGTGAGAGAAAAAATATTTACTGCCAACTAAAACGTAGCAAGTTGAAATGTCTGACTTCTACCATATGCAGCACAGTGGGACCCAGACTGAGTGAAGTGTGTATATGGCAGACAGTCTGTACACATAACAGCAAGGACTATTCAAGCCATGTCTTTCTGTCTTACTGTTACCCATTGTATTTTACTAGAATTTCTATGCACTCTTATTAAAATATATTAAAATATATCTACACAATATTGGCAATTATTCTAGAGTCAAGAAAATTCTGTCATTTGTAAAAATCAGTAGGTGAAGTTTTATGACTAATGCTACAACCATCAGCTACTGAGAGATATTATCTTTGAAAGTATCAGCTAAAAAGTTTGCTGGGCATGGAGCAAGTCTAGCCAACAAATGGACTCACATGAGCCTTTGCAATGCTTGCTTATCAGCTCCATGGTGTATCAGTCTCCAAAACAGCCTCCAGTTTTGAAAAAATCCTTCAGCAGCAAATGGGTTTGGTTTTTTTCATAGCTCCATTCTATCTTATTTGCTGATGTTTATTCCACAACTAAGATTTCGCCTAGCAACTCTTAGCCCAAATATCCTAAGGAATGGAAATACCACTATTCTCTCACAGAACCGAAGCTTCCTTCTGCTCAAGGAAAATTGCACTCTGTAGAAGAAACAGTGGGAGACACTCGGTAGCATAATGCTGATACTGCCATGGGTACTGCTTTGCAATTTATTTACCTGATATGCCTATTGAAGAACACCAGCAAAAGCAGCTGTGATTAACAACCTGTTATGACGATCTCAATTTAGTTACAGGGGAATGTTGTGCACAGTAGACAGTCACAATACCAACAGCAAGCCTAAAGCCCTTCTATTGCCTCTTAACCATCAGACATCCATCTGATGGTCATTTGGGCAAGGGTAAGTTACAAGAAAATGGAAACAGAATCTTACCTTCTGGCCTTTGATCCCGGGTGGACCTGGAAAGCCTATGGGGCCTGGATCACCCTGTACGACAAAAACATCCAGAAACAATATGCTTCACTGGAACATGGCACAGGCCTATAAACATGTAGGACTTAATATCTTCTCTGCATTCTTGGACATTTACTATGAAGAGGTAGTTGCTGTTGTTTGATTAGACATAGATTTTTAGTGGATTTTTTATAGGAAGAAAACTGAAAAGCCAACAGTTCCTCAATTGTGATCACCACGTACAATGTGTCTGCTCCTGCAACATGGCCAAATCGTGGCTAAAACAGTCTTAGTTCATAACCTCACAACATTTACTTTTAACCAACATAAATGGGAGTGAAGAAGCTATACAATTCTTGAGGTAATCCTTTCCTCTAATTAATATATGTATTTAACTATTACTCTTTATTGTTTGTATTACTGCTATGCCAACAATCCTCAGCTAAGAACTAGGACACCATCATGGTATGCACTGCACGCAACACAGCACAAATCTAATCTGTGTAAAAGGCAACTTGAAAGATGCATAAAAGCAAAACTGTTATGGTGGAATACATCTATTCTCATCAGGTAATTTAAACTTCACAACTACATGATGGCAGATGGGAATAAGAATTAGAGCATTTAAAATGTTAGGGAAATGGAAAAAGATGCAAATTTTTATGGTTGTTGCAGATAAGGAAGTAAGAAAGGTTGTTTCAGCTCTTTTTTCCTCGCTCAGGAGCGAAGAGATTAATTCCTTCAGGATTAATGCCCAAATTCATATTCAGTGAGTCAAGAAATGGATCCTGGAAATGAGTTAGAATCCAAATAAATTTAACTCCATTAATTAGGGCAAGAAATTTAAACTGGGGGGGAGGGGGAAATTATGAATGCAAAATAGCATGAACTATAAAAATGCAGACCGATACCATATTTTTGGATTATAGATGCATTCCAAGTGTATTTAGGTGTAGTCATACAAATATATGAGTGAGCTTTAGACTGTTCTGTGACTGCTTGGGTTCATGCCAAAGAATATAGCTTGAGTTTCAAGGAGACATGTACACCCAACAACACTATGATTAGATTGCCAAAAGCAAAAGCTGGTTAGATTAAAATAATGTTACTATTTCCACAAAAGCTGCACTTCCATTTCCCATTAGTGCAGATGCATTTCTGAATTTCTTCTCAGCAGCCCTTTAATGCTGACAATATATACTTGTGAATTTTAGGGTTTGACAGCATATATTGATAAAAATTAAGTTATTTTATGTACACATCAGCACTAAACAGCAGTTACTTGCTAATGCTTTTTTCATTACAGACAGTGGTCCTGGATTGTTACAGTGCTTTCTACTTAGCACAAATATTCCATAATTGACCTAGTAGAAAATGCTGTTAATAAAATATAGCATAAATACAAGATATTCTAAAAGATGTAGCAGAGCCTAACACATTAGAATGCAAACATCCAACTGTATTTTAGTGTTATCACATTAACTCTAAAGTTCCATGTATAATGGCCAGTCTCTTCGCGAACGAAGAACCGGGGAAGGTCTTTCCACCTTCCAGCCTGCGCATTGGATTTTTTAGGTGAGACACAGTGTGCACGGAACTGAGCCCACCCTTTAATCCTGAGGTTCATCTGCCGGGGCCAAGCACGCTTGGACGGTGGCAGCGAGGTCCTCAGGACGTAGATGGATTG
>NW_020955307.1:411938-481674 GCF_003031625.1 Empidonax traillii
CCTGTCTCTATGCTTAAATAATCAACTAAAGAAGCTGCTGCTAGAAGAGAACTCTTGGTAGTTTCTTATTTTTGTAGTAGGAAAAAAGGAAAGCAAATTCTGCAACACACAAACACTCAAAGTAAACTTTATCACAGGTTAGTTTCAAAGCGGGTCAGTTTAGCTGATTAACACTTGCATGGACAGTCTCGAAGGCTCACAAGAAACTGTGAGATGAAGGACTGATGAGTGGTGTGCATGTTTCTACACAACAGCAGCTTATTTCTGTCAGAGCAAAACTCCTCTGAACTCATACTTTAGAGCACTATGCCCGTATTCTTATTCAGAGTTAACATGGCCTTAATTCATTCTAACTCACTTAATGCTGGTTGGGAATGAAGCTAAACCATGCTAAAATGAATATAATTCCAAAGAGACAGTTTTCACACAGGGGTTTCTTTCCCTGTGACTTAGCTAATCCTCTTAAAATTCTTAGATTTTTATTAGCTTGAGTTTGTATTCTTGAGCGTATCCATATAAATTAGATGCAGTTTACTCCGAGCTAAGATGGAAATAAATAAGAATAATAAAAGTTCACATGCACTACTTTGAAAAATTAATTACCTTCCAATTTCTAATGAAGATTAATTCTCTGACTTTAAAGCTCAGTGTGGAAGAGAACGGTTTGAAGCTTCCAATTACAGCAATACAGACTTCAAGCACATTTCAAAAACATAGCAAGTTGTAAGAATACTTTGGTCTGCGTGAGAGAAAAAATATTTACTGCCAACTAAAACGTAGCAAGTTGAAATGTCTGACTTCTACCATATGCAGCACAGTGGGACCCAGACTGAGTGAAGTGTGTATATGGCAGACAGTCTGTACACATAACAGCAAGGACTATTCAAGCCATGTCTTTCCGTCTTACTGTTACCCATTGTATTTTACTAGAATTTCTATGCACTCTTATTAAAATATATTAAAATATATCTAGCACAATATTGGCAATTATTCTAGAGTCAAGAAAATTCTGTAATTTGTAAAAATCAGTAGGTGAAGTTTTATGACTAATGCTACAACCATCAGCTACTGAGAGATATTATCTTTGAAAGTATCAGCTAAAAAGTTTGCTGGGCATGGAGCAAGTCTAGCCAACAAATGGACTCACATGAGCCTTTGCAATGCTTGCTTATCAGCTCCATGGTGTATCAGTCTCCAAAACAGCCTCCAGTTTTGAAAAAATCCTTCAGCATCAAATGGGTTTGTTTTTTTTTCATAGCTCCATTCTATCTTATTTGCTGATGTTTATTCCACAACTAAGATTTCGCCTAGCAACTCTTAGCCCAAATATCCTAAGGAATGGAAATACCACTATTCTCTCACAGAACCGAAGCTTCCTTCTGCTCAAGGAAAATTGCACTCTGTAGAAGAAACAGTGGGAGACACTCGGTAGCATAATGCTGATACTGCCATGGGTACTGCTTTGCAATTTATTTACCTGATATGCCTATTGAAGAACACCAGCAAAAGCAGCTGTGATTAACATCCTGTTATGACGATCTCAATTTAGTTACAGGGGAATGTTGTGCACAGTAGACAGTCACAATACCAACAGCAAGCCTAAAGCCCTTCTATTGCCTCTTAACCATCAGACATCCATCTGATGGTCACTTGGGCAAGGGTAAGTTACAAGAAAATGGAAACAGAATCTTACCTTCTGGCCTTTGATCCCGGGTGGACCTGGAAAGCCTATGGGGCCTGGATCACCCTGTACGACAAAAACATCCAGAAACAATATGCTTCACTGGAACATGGCACAGGCCTATAAACATGTAGGACTTAATATCTTCTCTGCATTCTTGGACATTTACTATGAAGAGGCAGCTGCTGTTGTTTGATTAGACATAGATTTTTAGTGGATTTTTTATAGGAAGAAAACTGAAAAGCCAACAGTTCCTAAATTGTGATCACCAAGTACAATGTGTCTGCTCCTGCAACATGGCCAAATCGTGGCTAAAACAGTCTTAGTTCATAACCTCACAACATTTACTTTTAACCAACATAAATGGGAGTGAAGAAGCTATACAATTCTTGAGGTAATCCTTTCCTCTAATTAATATATATATTTAACTATTACTCTTTATTGTTTGTATTACTGCTATGCCAACAATCCTCAGCTAAGAACTAGGACACCATCATGGTATGCAGTGCACGCAACACAGCACAAATCTAATCTATGTAAAAGGCAACTTGAAAGATACATAAAAGCAAAACTGTTATGGTGGAATACATCTATTCTCATCAGGTAATTTAAACTTCACAACTACATGATGGCAGATGGGAATAAGAATTAGAGCATTTAAAATGTTAGGGAAATGGAAAAAGATGCAAATTTTTATGGTTGTTGCAGATAAGGAAGTAAGAAAGGTTGTTTCAGCTCTTTTTTCCTCGCTCAGGAGCGAAGAGATTAATTCCTTCAGGATTAATGCCCAAATTCATATTCAGTGAGTCAAGAAATGGATCCTGGAAGTGAGTTAGAATCCAAATAAATTTAACTCCATTAATTAGGGCAAGAAATTTAAACTGGGGGGGCGGGGGAAATTATGAATGCAAAATAGCATGAACTATAAAAATGCAGACCGATACCATATTTTTGGATTATAGATGCATTCCAAGTGTATTTAGGTGTAGTCATACAAATATATGAGTGAGCTTTAGACTGTTCTGTGACTGCTTGGGTTCATGCCAAAGAATATAGCTTGAGTTTCAAGGAGACATGTACACCCAACAACACTATGATTAGATTGCCAAAAGCAAAAGCTGGTTAGATTAAAATAATGTTACTATTTCCACAAAAGCTGCACTTCCATTTCCCATTAGTGCAGATGCATTTCTGAATTTCTTCTCAGCAGCCCTTTAATGCTGACGATATATACTTGTGAATTTTAGGGTTTGACAGCATATATTGATAAAAATTAAGTTATTTTATGTACACATCAGCACTAAACAGCAGTTACTTGCTAATGCTTTTTTCATTACAGACAGTGGTCCTGGATTGTTACAGTGCTTTCTACTTAGCACAAATATTCCATAATTGACCTAGTAGAAAATGCTGTTAATAAAATATAGCATAAATACAAGATATTCTAAAAGATGTAGCAGAGCCTAACACATTAGAATGCAAACATCCAACTGTATTTTAGTGTTATCACATTAACTCTAAAGTTCCATGTATACTCAGTACATTTGCAGTCAAAAAATGAAATAATCATAAGCTTTCAAGCTCACAATTTCTATGAAGAATAGAATATTTGAATACTTATACTCAAGTATTTTGGGCAGAGAAAGCAACCACTTTTTTGACTAAAGTGGCTTAGCCGGCACTAGCAGGAAAAAGCTCTGAAGTGAAAGGACAAATATTAATATCAGCACTGTGCTGTCATAATTTGTCTCAATAATAAACAAGTCTTCACAAAAGAATGGGACACAGACAAAACCTTTTTCTATAATTACGAAAATAATACCTTTTCTCCCCGTTTCGCCCGTCCTGGAGAGAATCCTGGGTCTCCCTTAGGACCCTGTCACAGAGAAATTAAGCTCATTAATACCATCAGGGAAGAGAGTTTTTAGTAATATATGTGCAAACAAGTATTCCCAACTGTTAAAGCAAGAGGAAGAAGAATGTTCATATCAAATATACTTGTTAGTACAGATATTTTTCTCATAGCTTTTTCAGTAAAGAGCAAAAAAGAATGCAATAGTGTAAGTAAGTTCACATTGAAATGAGATTGACATTTTCCAAATTTCATGTCACAAACTTTTGAAAAGCAGATTTATTGGCAATTCCAAGAAGGATTACAGCAGACATCCCAACCAAATTGCTCTGCCCACGTCTCCATCACTTCAGAACACCAGCTGTTCCTCAAAGAACGTGCAGGATTAACAGGCTGTATTACTGCATGGACCACAACCTTGTCGAGGTTTCCTCAGGCCCAGCCTTCCCATGCAGCACAGACATTGCATTGGGAAGGACAGAGCTGGGAATGCAGACAAGGCCTCTTTTCCATCAGGAATTTGTGCCTAGCAGCTGAGACGGATGATCGTTCTTGGCTGGGCATTACTGTCTGCATCCAAGACTGGGTGGCAGATGGGAGATGGACACTGCCACACCGGTCTCTCCTGTTTTGACTCCCTGATGCTGGAGTGCACTGTCACACAAAGTGTCAAAGTGTCGGTCACTGCAGCCCAGCATGCCACAGGGGCCTGCCACGGGCCAATAACCAGGACTGGATGGGCTCTGCCACCACAAACACACACCCTCAGGGTCACAGTCACTGCCCTTAAAACAGAAATCACCAGCAAATGACACCTGAGACAGCCCCAGGCGAACAGCTCCACGCTGACCAAGAAGTCTCATCGGGAGCTCCCTAAGCCAGAAGCCAAAACCACATTCATGTGCCACAAACCGAAAATACCTTGGCTGAGGAAGAAATCAGGAATTCCTTGGTCTAATTCATACCCCAAAACTGCACTGAAAAGGCATGGGAACATTTTGTTGATTTATTCATATCAGGTTACAACTGTCTCTTGACTCCAAGGCTTGTAGCGTTACTCACAAGAGATCCAGAGATGATCAAGTTCTCTCCTCACTCAAAAAGGTTTTATGTAGCCAAGGAACTGAATGTTACTATTAAAGTTATCCCACAGCAGTGCTAGATTAAAAATGAGAGGTGCCCTCCAGTGAAACAGAGTTACATCAGGAAAACTGGCTGTTTGGATATTGCTGGAACAACCCTACTCTCACGTGCAGCACTGGCAGCACAGGAGCAGCCGTGTGAGGCTTCCTGACAGTGAGACTTTTCCCATCAGCAACATACAGGGAAGAGCTCCAGGGCCTGCTCTCCCCTCCTCCCTTCTGTGGCCCAGATCTGTATATGTGAGGCTGCTTGAGAAACTATGCTTCTTGAATAATAAATAAAGACTGAAAGTGTGGTAAAATGTTGTATTAAATCAATGTGTCAGGTCACAGAGAATACCAATCAGCCACTGCTATGCATGGCTTTCAGTTGCAGATTAACAATTCATCACCACAAGTCAAGATGTGAGGATAAAATAAAAGCACTTCATTATTTAATCTATGTAACATTACAGTGTGATTAAAACAGTGACAGAATCCATAAAATAGATTTTTTTAACTAATCTATTTTTTCAGAAAGCCAAGAAAAAAGCCAAACCTCATGGACACTTTTAAATTACTTTAAAAACATCCCTCGACTGCTTATCAGAAATTAAATGCTGAGGGCATCGAGTGTTGACTGGAACTGCTGGCCCTCACTCAGCCTGGATATTATTGCTGTAAGGGTACCAGTCAATGCTGTTCATATTTCAAAAGTAAGTGCATAAAGGAACCTTCAGCATCTTAAAGACAGAATAAAATTCTGTGTTCATTTTCTGCCAGAAAATTGTTACAACTCATCTGTGATGTTTTAAGATCAAACAAAAGTTTGTTTCAGTTCACATACTCAGTGTGGGTCAACTGGATCTTCAGAGTCAGAACTTCACGAGCACCTAGCTAAGTTTTATTTAAAGAAAACTGCTTCAAAACATACTTCTATTGAGAAGATAATTTATAGTCTAACAGAACTGAAAGAGATCATTAAGGACCTAGTAATATATATGTTTTTATAACTAAATAAAATGTATATAGGTACATATACACATGTACAATTCCTTCTATTCTTAAAGTCATGGAGAGAGCTACGGAACTGATCAGAATTATCATCCAGTGGAAGGGGGAAATACTTTATAAAACAAAGCCTAGGAGGAATCGGTTACAATTATTTTCATAGTAATATATTCTGTTGTACAGCCAGTATAAATATGGTAAAAATTAATTATGAATCTCTAAGTTTTATTGTTCCTATAGAACTACATAAGAATGAAAACACACATAAAATAGAGTAACTTGGGTTTACAGCATTTGACACTGAAAGCTTTATTAAAATTCTTTTTATGTCCTCAAGCAAATTTTAACACCTGTCACGACAGGTCAGATTCCTGCAATTAGGAATTGCACTAAACAAATCACGGTGCTGCTTTTTTCCTAACATATCTATCAAATGGTTCAAACTAAATATGAGTTGAAGGCATTTTGCAACTGCACAAATCTGTCAAATCTATTTAAAGGACCTATGTTACACAAGTTTGAAGGTGTTATTTGGGTTTCCAGTCCAGTATTTCGTCTTTTATTGTAAATATCACATCCATAAATCTTCAGAAAATTATTCTAGCATATTAACTGAGTAATAATGTCTGCAATAGCAGAATATTTCAAATAAAAGGTTGGACAAGGACAATAAAATAGCAATTCATGGAGAATGACAGTCTACATTTTTCTTTTTTTTTTTTTTTTTTTTTTAAGGCAAACCAAAGGCAATTAAGTGCTTATTCTCATTTAAATTTCAGTTTATCAAAGAGGCTGAGATGATTTACAGGAACTCTTTTGGGAAGTACAGACTACTTGTATGAATAGCAGTTTCCAAGTAAACTTTTGCATGCTCAGGTGTTTTTATTTCTACTGAATATTCTGCTTTTTTGTTTTGATGTGAAGTTTAATTTGATTGATTACTTTTAATTAAAATATGTTCATAGTAGCACTCTCCATCTGTAAACCAAAGAAAGCCAATTACTTCTATTATAGGAAACAGTTCTCAGCCTTCCAAAAAGCCATTAAAAAGTTCATGTATTTACATGGCAACATGGATAAATTAACTCACCTTGAGACCTGGCAATCCTGGCAAACCTGGGTTACCATGTGGTCCTGGAATACCCTGTTAAAAAAGCCCCAAACAAATTAAAAAGAACAAGGAGTGGGATTACTCAGTACTCCACTGAACACATCTGAAAAGTTTGCAGAGAATAATTTTACTGCATCTTTGCTACTTTTAGAAGCATTGGTTAGGATTTTCAAAGAATTCACAAGACATAAAACATACACATCTTCCTAAAAAATTAAAGTGAAGTTGAGTACTTCCTTTTCTTTTCAAAATCTCAGTTTCTATTGTCTTTGCAGGTAATTCATAACAGGTATTTGGCATACAGTCACTGCAATGTTGCTTTCCAACTACAACACTTGGAGGCATGGGATAAAAAAATCAGTAAAATCACTTTCTGAGGTACCCATCTATACACTGCAAAGAGAAGGAAGTGAATGAGTTCTCAGTGACTTAAAAGATGACTCAAAGCAACACATTCCACCTTCTTTAAACAAATCATAGATTGTCCCACAGCTAGTGTAGAAAATGGGCTTGTTACTAAAAGAATTCAACTTAAACCACTCCAGAAACAGAATAAGCTATCAAGACTATCAACACCTTCCAGTATAAGTGTCTGTTCCTGCAACACATTCAGTAATCCTCACTCCTTGAAAAACTGCACATCAGGGAAATAATTTGTTGCAATGGCTGTCAGCAGCTATTCATCTTCCAAACGCTGAAGGACCAAACTGGTGAAAACCTGTCACTAGTAAGTTGGCAACAAAGCTTACGTTGAATTCACTAAGGCCAAAATTCCACCCAAACAATTAATCCAAATACCAAATACAATAAGAACACTTTTCAACTTCCTTGTATATTCAGTGGTCTAACAACACATACTTAGTGTTTGTCTTTCCATTGCACAAGGCTGAATTTACCAGTTATACCTTGCAGTAACAATGAAAGCTGTATCTGTTAGTGCTCCCTTTCACTAATGACAGTGTTGACATAACTCCATAGAAATGCTAATCCCATGTGCTGTTTGAGAGATTAATTTGCACACTGGCAACTTTGGAGGCACTCTCAGGGATTTAGGAGAAAGGAAACAAATAGAAAGTGCCAACATAGCTGCAGTGCTGCAATGGCTCCTACTTTTGTTGCTTACAATGGTATTGTCTTGGGTCATAGTACCACAATACAGAAGTGCAAAAGCATTGTCATGGAATGAGAGGCATCAGAGGAGTTTCACATCACCATTAATTCTGAAATTGCTGAAATTTCATTATTGAAATAGAACAAGCCAAGACATCAGAAAAACTTAACTGTAAGGTATGGACTTCTTTACCATAAAATTACAGGGATCATAATCTTTTCAATTTTTAATGGAAATCTCTAACTATTAATCACACATTCCCAAAGTGTCCAAATCATGTCAATCTCCGTCAGGATCAGGTTTGGACACACACTTGAGAGACCCTGATGAAGGCTCAGGCAACGCACCTCTGCACTCTGATGTTTGTTTCTCTTTGACACCCCGAGTCACATTTTAGGATAGCTCAAATGGAAGTTCATGTGAAGGAAGACAGAAGTCACAGGGCAAGCTGGTAGATGAGGAAATTAACTTTGTGTCAATAAGGTTTTCACAGGCTCTTTGGCTCACAAAACTCCTGACATACCACGTATCTTCACTAGCTATACCTGCCTGAATTTATCAGTGTTATACAAACTAAAGAGCATTGACATTTCAAAATTATTTATTTTTTATCAAACATTTTTATAGACTTTCTTGGCCCATATAAATATATTTTAAACTCTGAACTACTGGTAAATATTTACTTCAGCCTTTCTCATATTTTCCAGGCACCCTACTGTAAGCTGTCTTTTCACATTGGCAAGCATGTCCTACACAATAATTAATCCAGAAAATTCATACAGTAGAGCATTATGCTTCTATGTACTCTATACCTATAAAAAAAGACCTGAAGGAAAAAAATCCCAAACAAGTAACAACTGAGCAAGAGTAATCTCACCAACAGGCATGGCTTTAAATATATGGACTGCCTCCCCTATAACAAAGACAACTGCCCAGTTCTGATGATCTACTTGGGTATGTGGGATCCTGCCTCTGATGCCAGATGTATCCTTAGCAGAGGCAGTATTCAACATAAAAAGCTGAGTTTAAGAACTGTCAGCTCTTATGTAGAAAGATAACTTGAAAAAAAGGATCCAAGAAGTCATGAAGAGAGGGATTTGAAGGAATGTTTTTCATTTTGTACTTTTAAATATGTCTCCTACTCCCTTGCCTCTCACTGCTCTAAAGCATCAGTTTGGTTTTCATCCTCTTTGACCAGTGCATTTTCCTACCCAGTCAGGCCAAGTCTAGAACATGCCGTGCTTTGCTGGCTTTCAACATGCTATTGAGCAGCAGCTTGTTTAAAAGTTCCTCAAAGGCTGAATCAAAACTCCTCCCACACATCTGCAGAGCCTGCATATAAACTACTCCCTTACCTCCACCTTCAGTTTGCATAGCTGAGGGTGCTCCAGTCACAACCATTTACATCCCCAAATACCGTGGACCAAAATCACCTACGCAATAAATCTTCACCTCTTCCTTCCAGTTGCCCTTCCCTGAAGCCCCCAAAATCAGCCATGAACCTCAGGGACTCCTCAGACGTATTTCTTTTGTACTCAGTTGTGCAAACAAAGTCACCCTCTTTTGCCTCATCAACTAGTCCATGCAGTGGCACAGGCTCCTCCCACACTCATGGCAGCTGGGGCACAGGTTTGTGCTCACTGTGGCAAAAGCCCGTGCTCTGTCCCCTGGCACAGGGCAAAGCTGCTGTCCCTGCTCTTGTTGGGGTGCACAGTCACACAACATAAATAACAATTGCTACTGTAGCTCAGTGCTTTGGCAAAGTGCTCTGATACCTATCAAGCTATGATCAAGTTGCCACGTGCAAGAGACTAAACCAGATTTTTAGGAGTATTTTTTTCCCCCGCCTCCGTCTTGCAGTGGTTAATTTTACAGCCACCGCCTGCTCCTCTGTGGCTATGGCCTGCATTGCTCACTCCCCCTCATTCCAAAAACGAATGTGACCTTAAATTGCAGCAGATGGGAGCAGCATGGAAAAACTAGAAGTACTGTGAACAGCAAAAGCTAGGTACAAATGTAACAATGCTCAGTGTATGCACTCATACATGGAATTAACTATGCTGCAGGCTCACAGCAGAAGAAAAGGTTTGCTTTGCTTTACTTTAACGTATGTGCTAAGTATTAAGAATCATTCACTTTCATAATCGCTAAGCACATGAATGAAGTAGAGAAAAACAAAATTATGCAAACTTCAGTTTGATTATTGTTGACCTGCCTAGAGGTGCAGAAGAACATAGTGTTTATACTCACCCGAGGACCTCTCTTTCCTGAAGGACCAGGTAAACCTGGAGGACCTGGGGGACCCTGGTGATAGAAAATCAAAGCAGTTGAGCCCAAAACCTGACACAAGGATGGTATCACAAGTCTGAATGAGACCAGTCCTCCTAACTGACAACCTTCTGCTTGTGCAGACCTTCTCACTTTGAAAACAAATTTCCAAACTACAAGCAAGTGTGTTTTAATGTGACTCCAAGTCAGATTTCTGTTTAGAAAGTATCTTATACCATAGAAATTAGAGCTAGAAATCTGGATAATAACTTTTACTTAAGTGTATTGGTATTAAGGGAAGAAAAGATCAGGTAAAACAAGCAAGTGCAGTGTATTTCTAAATAAAGAACAGAGAATAATTAAACCTTTTTAATAAGCATGCTGGCATGCCAAACACTTTAGAAAAGCTGGAGTAACTGTGAAAAAATAAGATACCACCTCAGAGAAAAGACAGACATGAAATAGAAGAAAATCAGTGTGGATAAATGACTGTTCAGTTTCCTGTTAAAAGCTTCTAATAAGAATAACTTGTAGTACATTTGCCCTTGTATATAATGAATATCATTCCCTTCAAGGATAACATAGATCTCTTTTTTTAAATGCTAGTATGTAGTCACATGTATCTTTTGCAAATGAATTAAGTTATTAGTCACCATATTGGACAGTGTACCACCCCCTGCATATCTAGTTATTTTGACCATAGAAACCTTTCCTCTTCTGTATGTGACTATTGTTCAGATTCAAAACCCCAAGATCTACTCCACTGTGCTCAAATACAAATGAGAGTTCCACACTAAAATCTGCACTACTCTATATTATATTTAATCTATCAAATTAGAACTCTACAGACGGATGAGCTACTCCTAAGGGTGAATTCAGCTCCCATCCAAATGCCTGCACAGCAAGCCCCAGCTCTGACAGAAATCGGGTACTTTCTGCAAGGAAAGGTGGGCATCAAGAAAGTCAGACCTCATGAAGAAGGTCAGTCAGGACAGGAGGAAGGGATTCAAGTTACTCTTTCACACAGACTTCTTTGTGCTCCTGTGTTCTGTATGTACAACAGCCTCTCAGCTGAGACGCTGGGCAAAGCACTGTCACACTGCCCATACCAAACAACAATGCTGAAAGCTGGCAGGGATACCAGGAAAATCAGAAAGGCAATTAGGGTGGATGAAATGGCCAGCTCAAAGGTTCTGCAAAAAACTAAACAGAGAAGAAAAAAAAAAAAAAGAGAGAGAGAAGGGAAAATGACAAACACCTTTTGGGGTTTTATTAGCAGTGAGTAAATAATTTCATTTAGACAAAAATTGCATTTTTAAAATATTCCAGTTTTGTGTAAGTGATGCTTCATTTTTCTTGGAAAGATAATGTCATTGGCAGAGCAGACCACGCTGATTACGGACTTTAGGCATTATCAAGCTAATTACATTCATTTGTCCAAAATACAGATCACATGTGGACAACTCTGAGAAATTTTTTTAAAAATCATTTTCTCTTGAATTAATCATAATTATCTTAGGAGTCTAATTGGGGTTGGGAATATTTGTATGTCCGTACACACTACATTAAATCAGGCTGAAATCCATACCTGCACTTCCCTCTCTGTGCAATTTAGAAGACACAAATCTGTATAACAGCCCTGGTCTTTAGATCAAACCATACCACGTCATACTTTTAGCCCAGGAGGTTTGCTATTCACCACAGTTGCGTAAATGCTCAGTGGCATCCTCGTATCCTTCTGAAGTAAAAAGACCCCGTGTTTAATAGCACAAGAAATGCAGCAGACAGACACATGGAAAACTCTTGACCTGGCCTTCTTGTCCAGGTTCAAAAATGCACTCAGAAAGGCACAGAGAGCTCCCACCCTGCCCTGCTGAAGCAGTATGCTTTGTAATATCTCCTCTCAAGTTGTAACTTAAAAGATGCATTTTGATTAGAATATTAACCTGGGACTACAAAAGAAAAATATTTGAAATAAGTAGGATAGTTGCAACTGTTTTGCAGTTTGCTGTAAAAAGGTCTTCTATATCCCTGTTTCAAATGCTTTCTACATTTCCTTAAAAATCCATTAGTAGCCAAACTCCACCATTGTTCTAATAGAAATCTCATTGATATTAAGATCCCTGATCTTTACTGCTGATTTATTGAATGAAGGCAGTGAAAACATTTTTCCCTATGTAGCATCTAGGTTTTTTTTTTAATAACACCTGCCTCCTTGTCAAAAGAAAACAAACAAACAAACAAAACCCAAATCCAACCCAATTTCACTTAGATTGCAATAAATCATAAGTAATTATCCCTTTTCATATAAAAAGAAAATCCCCAAAAGAAGAAAATCTAATCACAACCACACTCTGAAATATATTTTGAACTATTCAGACAGATATTAATAGTGTTTTCTCCAGGCATTCCAAAACCAAGTCAACAACTGCAGATGAAGTCTCTGGTTAACAATAGTAAGCAACTAGCCCCAGCAATCCAGTTGTTTGACTAAAGTGTTAACAAGGACCCTCCCAAACCAGAGTTTATCCTCCCTGCAGTTCAAGCAACATGTCTGCTGACAGCAGACTTTAGTAGAGCACACATAAGTCTTCCTGGAAATGCTTTTCCAACTAGCTATAAGAAGTTATTCCATTGTATGTATTTCTACAATCCGTGAAAGCAACTACAACTTCAAATCAGCATGGCTATTTTTATACTAGCTAGGAAGCTACTTAAGCCTCTTAGGCATCCATGTAAGCCACAGAAGTCAACATACGAGAGTGAGCCAATCTCTCTTAAACCAAGAAATAAGTAATTTGTTTGAATAGCTTTTCCTCCGACTACTAGAAGCAACAATTAAACAAACCTGAAGTAATTAGAATGTTAATGTGAGTTTTAGCTTCTGACATTTTAATCACCACCACCACAAAAAAAAAAAGTAACTTCGTATAATTATTACAGATGCAAATTTAAAATTAATCTATTTAATAAGATCAGTTTGCTCAAAACTGATCATATGAACCTTAAGAACGATACTACAACATTGTCTTTAGGGACTGCAAAAATGTCATTTAGCTATTGAACTGCAGAGCTCAAGTCCAAATAATCATTGCTTAATCATGAAATAATAAAAGTAGATGCTACTCTTCTAGAAATATTCACTACCTTTCAAATGGTCACTGTAATGAATGTAACGGTGAACTTTCATAGACATTTTCTAGGATACTTCTATGAATGCACATAATTTAAACTTGCCCTATTACCCAAAGGTAATACAAAACATTTAATGTACATGTAGTAAGGCCCTAAGATAGTAATAAATTCTGCATTAAGTAGTTAAAACTTCTGCACAGGCATATGTTGATCCTGTAGCCATTCAATATCTAAATGCTATTCACTGAAGTTTCTCCTGCGAAACAACTATGAAGTTTCTCTTTAAAAGGCACTTGACTACATCCCAACCATTCAAACTCACCTCATCTCAAACACTTCTTTTTTAAAAGACTAAATTAAAGAAAGGTTATGCTTGAACCATCAAATAGCTAAGACAGGCAAAGCAAAAAACCCATGAATCTTTCTACACATCACCAAAATACCTGCAGTACAGCAAGGAAGTAAACAGATGCGTCAGGCTTCAAACTATTCTAAAATCTACATCCTTTTTAAAGCTCCTCATCCAAAACCGAGGACACTTCTCCAAACTGCAATGTTATCATTCCCAAAACAGTAGAAAAAGTAGCCTGTCTGAAACTCGCCACGCCTAGTAATGAATCAAGCATCACAGCAGTATGATGCATTATTCTCCACTGCAGTGTGACATCAAACTATGATCCTCATGTGACTGTCAAGCCAATCACTCCCTCAGCCTCTGTTTGTACTTTTAATTTCTGTACTATCACACTAAGTTTCATCCCATCAGTTTAGGCCACCTGGAATTCTGATCCCATCACTCAGAATTCTTCTTTGTGCTCCTAACCTGCTCTTCCTAACCTTCACCTCCTTTAAGGACTTCATTGAGCAATAAGGACTCTACCAAACGCTAATGACCACCTATTATTTTTTCTTCTTGTTTTATTTGCATTTCGCTGGAAATGATAAAACCCTCACAATTCTCTTTTTAAATGCCCTAGAGCAGGCATTCACTTCAGTATGATCAACCTTCTTTCTTTACAGCCATGAAAGTCTTTCCATTTCTCTGTCAAGAATTCCTACAACAAAGCAATGTCATCCACATCAGAGAAATATATATATATGGCTTTGGATTATGGGTTAAAGTTTTTCAATATTGTTGTGCAGACGATAGGGAAACGGCATTAATTGTAAGGAAATGATATGAAATGTTTGAATGTTTAAGACTAACATTATCTTTCTGCTACTAAAAATTAACCAGCAAGAATCTAGTTTTTATCTGAATCAGCAAATACTGAGATTTCTCAGCCTAGGCAGGGAAATGTAAGGGTTACCTGCAGAGTTTAAAAGTGCAAAAGTGATTAAATAACCTGTGGTCAGGGAGAACCTCAGCAAGCAATTTTGTTCACTTGGGAAATAAGCTAGGAGTGAAAGTGTACCTGATGCTACCCTTACTGCTGTTCATTTAGGATCTCTGAACTGCCCTCTCAGTGTTCTCACTCTTATATCTCTTGGTTGCAAAATGACCATCTCATCCAGGACTCAACTCTGCTTAATGCAGGGCTTGCCATCTCCCATTCCTCTAGGCAATGTCTCCTGGCCAACTAGAGGGAATACCACCATTTGGTCTTCTACCATTCCTCCTCCTAGCTGTTTTCCACAAAGCTTTTCCAGTAGAGGAAACAAATTCCTAGCTCATTTCTCTTGGAAGGCCACATCCTGTGCAGGTAGGCCTGAAGATGCAATTACCTACCAGCAAGAAACCTAAATCAGCTCTTCAGCTCACATCGACCCCTCTGTTTACCAGTGTGGGACTGTGCATCATTTTACTGCAAACTGCTTTAGGACTGTGCAGTGAAAAATATCAGCTTGAAAATTAAACAGTTAAAATCACACATCACATTTATTTTGGTAATCTTTACACAGTGCAAACATCCTCTGCAACACAAAAAAGGAGTGGTTCTTCCAAAGAACAGAGCAGCATTTTCTTGAAAGTAGTGTTTCAGGACATCACACTGTTCCAACTTTACACTCCCTGTATATTTTCCTAGGGAAACTGCAACAGCTAGAATTTTAATCAAGGTCTTAAGAGTTTTGAAGATATAGGTGCCCCTTTTTCTACACTACCTGTAAATTAAAGCCTGAATTCTGGAATTCTGCTTTGCTGTGGTGGGTGAATTCCACAGCTGTGGGATCATGGAATACAAGGAGCCTAATTACAGAAGGCAAGAATCAGTTCTGGTAGACGATTAAAAGCTAAAATGAAGCTGAGTAGTTTAAGAACCACAAAAGCTAGTTCTTGCCTGTCAATTCCAATAGAACGAACATTACTTCTGTGTTCAAATTTTGAAAGAAGATCCAAACCAACCACAACATAGTTAAAGAAGTAAAAAGAGAGGGGTTTCATGCCTCATCAGAATTTTTTGCTGCAAGGAAAGTTTTCGAGTTCCTCAATGTTGCTTTTTTAGGTTCCTCATAAAGATTCTGTGAGTACTTACATATTAAGAGTGTTAGAGCCACACATATAAAAGCCGTGTTATCTCTGGTCTTCTCTACACGGCAGTACTAGGCTGAGAAAGCAAATCAAGACCATCTCTTCAAGTCTGAGGCCAACAACAGTGTCAGGCACTGTGCCACAGAATCTCCACAGAGCACAACTCTCAGTTTCTTGCAGAGACCTCTTCTCCCTTCGGTGTCAGCCTCTCTGGCAGTGCAGTTTTAACTTTGCCTCTGTTACAGTGGGTGCTCCAGGCCCCTTCGACCAACCTAATGCCCACAGAAGTCTATATTACCTTGCCAGCTCTGATCTTTAAGACCTTGGGCATGTTATTTAAATCCCGATCCAGCAAAACACCTCAGCACAAATGCACTACATTCACTACTACAGACTTCATCTGCGTTCCTAGGTGAGACAAACTTCTGCATCCCCACTCTGTAAGACGGGCATAGAAGATCTTTGAACCCTCCAAATAATCAGGTGCCATCTTTGTCACTATGTGTATAGTGTCCGTATGTAAGAAAAAAAACAGCTAAAGCATTTGCTTGGAGTTTCTTCATAATGCAAACAACCAGTAGCATTATTAGTAGCCATTTCTGTGCCATGTAAAAAAGAACAGGTTTAACTTTCTTGGCTGTGACTGACTGAAATCAAAACTAACAAGCTGTGCACTAAAATTAAAAGCTTCCATTAGTAGTTACCAAACGTCTTAAGCTCCAAAAATGGAAATTAACCTCATGTTGATGGCAGTTACACACTTAGTGATATGTCACCATAAATACTATTGTAAGGCACAAAAAGAGAAAAAAAAGATTGACTTCGCATTAAAAAAGATATTAAGCAAGAGCACCTCTAAACTAGTGTGAATTACTTATTAACACAATTTTCAATTGTGCAAGAACCCCTTTGTGCCTGGATCCTGCTTAGAGTAAAAACTGAACTTCTGAGTAGGTTCTTGATTGCTGACTAATTTAAGAAAAAATATTCCATCTCTGAAAGAATAAACACAATAAATTTATGGGCATATTAAAATATATATTAGAAACTGCTTAACACACATTAAATGGCTTTTCAGTAATAACCACACAGGTGAATACTTACACAAATCAAAACAAAGTAAAAAAAAAAAAAAAGGCAGGTGAAATTATCTACTCCATGCTATGTTTTAAAAAGTTTAACCGAAAGCTCACACAAGCATGAAGCACAATCTATCATACTTGCCAGGCTAAGCAGAACTGATGTTCTTTCTGGTCTGTAGCTTCAAATATACTGCCCGCATTTATATGTATTAAAACATTTATGAGCCTTGTGCACACAATAAGAAAAGGATAAACTGGTTTCTATGAGAAACACTACTGTGCATTTGCAATTGGATCAGGAATCACCCTCTGAACTGAAAAAATGCTGTAAAATCTCAAAATACTGTTCTAAAAACCATTTTGCATCCCAATAACCTTGGGTTATGAATGGTTTTACCAGACTAGGTTCTGCAGCTGGTCTCTTTCTAGTACCATAAGTTTTGATAGCATTGCTCACCTAAGAAAACTGACTCAGTCTTCAAAGCAGACCAGTTGTTCTTTTCATGGATCAGTATCTATATTTGTGAACTGTATGAATTTAGTCTGTAATTTTATTAAGTGAGCGGTCTCTGCAAGTAGCAGTTACAAATATCTCGCTACATTCCAAATTTTAAAGAAGCCTGGGTTGCCTATCACTTCACCAGGATGTGAATGTCTTGAATGTCTTTATATTCTTCCAGTAAATATAAGTATATGGCACTTAAACCAAAATTACATGCGAGAAAGAGACATATTTAAGGCAGACAAACATTTGTATAGTACAGCTGGGAGAAGTTGCAGTCACAGCTTTGGCATGCTTTGAGAGGTTCCTTTCTAAGCCTCTGTTAAATTTATATTGCTACATTATAGTAAGAAGAGTAATAAAGATAACTTACAGGAGGTCCGGTTTCCCCCTTTGGACCTCTGACACTTCCCATTTCAAACATTTTGCCAAGATCTTCATAGTCATAAGCATAATTATTAATACTAATTTCATAACTGTTTTCTGTGTGATAAGTCTCATCTACATCAAGTGCACCTTCCTGCCCTGCACTGAGTTGATTATCCAAAGGGAGCTCAGCAGGCAAACTGTACAGGGTTGTGTTGAAGATTTGCTGCTTTTTGCTCAGCGCATCTAAATGCTGTTTTGCTTTTTCCATTCCCTTGCTTTTAGTTTTACTCTGTTTTACAGGGGAGATCAGAGAAGGTTCACTTTGTCTGCCTGCTTCTTCTGTGGTATTAGCTGAACTATCTGGATTTGATCCTGCAGAAGTTTTAGTGGTGTTTCTTTTTTTGCTCATCTCCTGCTGCTGAAGAGGCAGATTGATGTTCTCCTCGAGTTCTGTTTCAGGCCAAGCTTCCAGCAGTCGAGGTTTGGTCTCTGCAAACTCCAACGCAGAGGCATTTCTTGACTCAAAGTGGTCTGGTAGAAAGTGAATCTGAGCAACTTTGGTAACAGGCATGTTTGATGCTTCCTTCCATCTATAAGCTGATAAATCTTCCTGGTGTTCCTCATCAATGATCATCTTTGAAAAAATATCCAGCCCCTCTGACACGAGTGGAGCTCCTGGCTGAGATCGGTAAGTTTCAGCCTGGCGACACTGCTGTTTCACATATTTACAATAGTTTGCAGAGGCTTCTGCAGAGGGAATAATATCTAGCTGACAGATAACTCCTTCAAAGCTGACAGATTGAGAGTTCATCCTTCCCAGGGTAAATACACCATCCGAACCAAACGTCTCCACTTCAGAAAGTACTTCACTGCTATAGTACTTCTTTCCACACTCAGCAAATATTGAGACAGTCTTGTCTCCAATGCCAATGGCAAATGAATGCCATTGTTCATTATGAACACTATAATTGAAGTGTACAGACTGCTTCCCTCCAGTGTATACTGCTACCTTTCTCGGTAGCAGCTGAACACCAAACTGCAGTCTACTTTTGTTCCTAATACTGAAAAGGAAAGCATTATTGACTCTGTAAGAGTACAACCCAACCAATATGGTGAACTGATGCCCTAGATTTGATGGTATGACTTGAACAACGGGGGATTCGATACGTGCATCACTAGTTAGTACAACTCCCGAAACAGTTAGACGAACACCCTGAGGTAACAGAGATGATGTAGAAGGCACTGTTGTCTCTGAGGGCTCTTGAACATCTTTCACAAGGCCCAGTTGATGAAGAACATCTATTGCTGTAAAAAGAAATAAAGGGATACTGTTGATTTCATTTACAAGCTCATAAATTCAGATCTATATAAAGAAATGTACACACAACATCTTAACAAATCTGTACCTCCCGAAGCATGTTCTCTGCACACAGCAAGGCCAACAAATCCTTAAGGCAAGGCACATGGATTTTTCACGTAAGTCAAACAAATAATTAAGGCAAGACAAAAATTTCCATCTTACAAAAACAAGCAAACAAAACAAACACACACAAAGGCCCACACAATGCACATCATAGGTTAATTCACTTATGAAAGTGAGAAATCCCCATTTGCTCCTTTCAAACTTTCACAGTGATCAGTGAACACACTTTGGTTAGTTTCTTATTTACTTGGATAACCCTGTTTATTCTTTGAGCAGAGAATTACACATTTTTTTTAGCCTTCTCTTCTGCAAAAAAATCTTCTGCAATAAGACCATGCTTTTTCTCTTTATCTGAAAAGTTTGAATGAAAGCATTTAAGGGAAGAGTTGCTTTGTTTATAAGAAGGGGTAAACTATTTATAACACAGTAACACCCCAGTAGAGCATCAAAAGATAGTCCCTGGCTCAAAACAAAATACAAAGGTAGGCTTTGCCAAGGAGCTACTATGTGCTGCAGGGGTAATTCAGCTGGTACCTGGGAAGAATTACTGTGCTTCCACCAGGGAGTTCTCTGCCTGCCAAGCAAGGCCCTGTCCCACTACAGAGCTGGCTTTCAAGATAATTGTTTTCCCAGTAGGATGACTGTATATACCTGTGCTAGCTAGTCGGACTAAAAGAAAACAAAAAACTTTCGAAGGGGAGATGCAACAGAGTGCACCAACACTGCCTCTTTTCACTCCACACTTGTTTACTTGTACTGATGAAGTGAACTCTGCAGCAGTGGGAGTGGTGAGGAGCAAGGAAAGAGGAGACTGTCAGGACCCAAGGGTCAGTGCTTCCATCTTCTGGCTTATCTGTCCTCCTAAAGAACACAAGGCTGCAGCTACCATGACAAAATATTGAATTAAGAGTGCACTCCACAGCAGGAAACATTAAAGAGACAGAGAAGCCAACTATCCTACTGATTTATGTCTAATAGATTTGTCTTTGGCATAGAGAAGCCTGGAGAGATCTTCCTATGGGGGTAGAATGGGCAGTGGTGTTTTCATTGTTGGATTCTCTACTGTCTCACACAATGTGAATTTTGTGCTTTAACCTTTTCCTTAGCCTGGACCTTACAGTGCCTCTAACAATTTTACTTGGCTAAATACCTTCACCTACTGGACAGAAACACAGTTTCCTAGTCTCCTGATTAACTGAAATCATATCTGTCCTGGGACAAGAAACTGAAGATGCTTTAGGTCAATCAACACTCCAAGGTGACCCAATTCATTTGATATTGCCTAAATAAGATTTAGGCATGTTGGAGTTGGTGGGCATAGACACCTTCTTCCTTCAGGATGAACATAAAGATACTGATAGATGCCTTATAATGCAGTTGAAACACTGCAAAGGCTTGAGTAGGAGCTAAAGCATGTCCCCAGCAGCCTTTCTGTAGGGTGGCAAAATTTGACAGCATTTATGGCATTGACTGATTAGTAAAACTTCTTGTCTGAGTTCTTTTGAAAGATATTACTTAAATATTTCAGAGATTCAGTCAAAACGCAATCATGGAAATAAGGAACAAGAAGGTTGGGAGCTAAAATATGGGGAAAGGCTGAAGGAACTACATTTGCTTGGCCTTGAGATGGGAAGGTTTGGGGGAATCTAATTAAAACTGTCCATTATCTGAGTTAAGACCATAGGGAAAACAGAAAAGTTGAGTATTAACAGGCAAAAGCTTCAACACAAGAAATTCCAGCTCCATACAAAGAAAAAGCCTTCTCACTACACAAGTGGTTAAGTGCTGGACCAGGACAGCAGAGATATTGTGTAATCTCCATTCTTGGAGGTTTTCAAAGCCCAACTGGACAGGACCCAACAACCTGAACTTGCTTCAACACTGACCATGATCTCAGCAGGAGCTAGGAACAGATAAGTTCAAGGGCCCTGTAACCTAAATTTTCTGGTTTTTTTGCACAAAGGGAAGTCGAGCCCAAGTTTTCCCTACATTGCACAGCAGTGTACGGTATCATCTTTTTCCTCCCCTAACTGGAACAATTTCAGTGAAGCACTTACACTAAAAATTACTTGTAGTATCTAATAGTTCCACTGATCAAATAAGCCTGACAGACAGACACTGTCATTTTCTACAGCATTTAGCTGAGGATATTTTTACTGTGGACATTGTGCCTATATTAAGTAAACAAAGCTATTAAATGGCAAAAGAAAAATTTGGAGTAAAAAAGAAAAGTTAAGGATTCTCTACTATATTAAGAGAGCAACTGAAACAAATGGATGTTTACTCTTTCAGTGGAAAAAAGGTCTCCGTTCCCAGTTTCCCTTTCTCTATTTAGTGAATGTATTCATAGCAAACTTTAAGAATAGACAGATGTTGGCTTAGTTTCAGTGGTAAATTATGAAAAGTGCCTGAGATTTCCTTGAGAGTAATTTATAAATTGGAACCAGAAGTATCAACCTGAATGTACTGTACATCTTGAAAATTAATTACACACCTTGTAGTGTTTCTAGTCATGTTTGAGATTTGCAGATGGGCCAAGATTATCCTGGAGAGTAGCCAGCGCAGACAGAGGTATGGAGAAAGCATATCTTTACAGAGAGTCATGTGTGTGCCAATTTCTCAAGATGTTTTGCCTCAGAGCAATTTATTTACTATGGCTGTATTTTTATCTGTCAGACCGATACTAGAGGTCAGGTTACAGCAGAGCTTCGAATCACAATGCATCTGCTAATGAACCACCACGCTTTCCCAGGACCTCGGTCCTGCCTGGTCTGCCTGTAGCTCTGGGGGAGAAAGCTGTCCTTGCACTGCTCTTGTAAAGGGAAGCTAGGAAGAAACACAGGTCCTGTGCTCCAAGCAGTGCAGTCTTACATATGCAAATAATCCCCAAGGCTGAACACACTGCTTCAGCACTTCTGTGCACTGGCTGGGCCAGCTGACTGCACAGAGGAGAACAGCTTATAAACTAACCTAAGGTTGTGCCTAATTATCACATCCTAACCTGAAATATTTGGCAAGTACTTGTATTTTTAAACATTTTTAATGATATATTTGTATTTAAAAATAACAATTCTTGTAATATGTCCAAAATATTATAAAATGATGCTTAAAAAAAAACCCTTAAACTGTCTTAAAATAGTCAGTTTAAAATTGCATTCAAGCCTATCGCTACTAATCTCAAACTGCAAGCAAAATTGCCAAATTTTTGGCACTTCTGATTTGAAAACAGCGCATAGCTTAGAAGTTATCAATAAAAGGAAAATCATCAGAGAGCGTAATAAGGAATAAGATGTTCTCCACATCCTGCAAATAGATTTCTGTGAACAATGACAGGTGCTGAGAGAGCTAGACACAAATAAATGTTATGTGAAAAATGACATCAAATAAGTAAGTATAAACTAATTATTCCTTGCTGACTTGCTGCCTGTTAACCCACTGTCAAGCCAAAAGGCTGTTCCAAACTTTTTTGGCCAGTCATTTAATTTCTGGTCCAACTTGTATTTTTATTTTATTTTAAGGCTTTCAGAAGCTCTTGGCAGCACACAGGATTTTGGGAGCAGGCAATCCTCATTTTTCCTCCCAGCATGACAACCACTATTTTCTTTACCTATCAGTTGTCAGTTTTCTTTGTTTACTCATGCCTGCAAAACATCTGTCTTCACTTACTGTTTACTCAAGCCATTAGTCCCCCAAATTGCAATAGCTCAGCTTCTTGAAGGGAAAATTTTTTTAGGTTTTTCGTATCAAGTGCTTTCCCCTTCTACCTTCTAGGAGGACTTTAAAAATTCACAGCCTTACTGCCTCATGAGGGAAAGGAAAACCTAACATGGGGTTTGGCAAAAAACCTTCCGACCCTCTTGTGGTACAAAAAAAATCCCACAAAGGAACTGGGGAGAAATGAGAGGATTTGCTATTTGATTGTTTCGCACCCATATTTCATTCAGTCCCTTTTGTTCATTTCCCACTTCCTCCGTACTCATGACTACTCTGAAGGCAAGAGCTCTGAGATGCCTTCTCTGTTTCAGCAATCCTAGTAGACACATGGGTAAGGGAAAGACAAGGGCCATTCATCAGTCAGCTCCCTCAGAACTGAGAGTACTCATCAGGTTGCCCATTTTCTAAGGGATGAAGCATCTGCAATTGAGTAAATTAAGACACTTGGTTGCAAAATTAAGACACTTGGCTGCAACCAGTGCTCTCCTGGGCACTAGGTCCAGTGACTGTCATAGAAAAGTTAATGAGATACATCAATTCTGCATGTTCTTGAGCCACAAAGTACTATTTCTAAAGACTGAGACTGTATCTTTACATATATCTGACTGGACACAATTACTAGCAGCCTACCAAACTGAACAAGGCATAATTTCCCAGGTAAAGCATCAGGCTGTCTCATCAGCTCAGGAGAGAAGGAGTGTTCATTAGCTAGCATCTTCATATTTGGCAAAATACTCTTTTTTTTTTTCAAAATACAACTGCCAAGAAAGTTTAAAAAACTAAGTGTTAATATTTTCCTAATGGGCAGACAATCCTGCTCCTGGACAAACACTAAGCACTGCAAATGCAATAGTGCTAGCTCTGCAGCTTATAAACTGACACTGAAGGATATACTTGAGCTGCTCTTTTTCTTCTCTCTCTCTCTTTTCTTTTTTTTTTTTTTTTTGAGAAGGTTTCCTCAGTCTGCTGTTCTCTGAGTTGCTTTTGCAATCTCTTTTACACGCTGTGCAAATATAGTGCAGGAGGGACCACATTTGCCCATGGGCAGGAAGTTGCATTAAGGTTCAATGCATCATTTTTATCCCAACCAAGGACTTAAAGAAAATGAAGTAATATATAGCATGTGGCATTTGTGCACTGGAGTTTCCATTCAAAAAGGCTTCTCACATGGCTATCTAGAAATGCTATTGAATAACAGTAACAACAACAAAAATTGAATAGCAACAACAAATAACAATAACAACAACAAAACAAAATATTGAATAACAATAAAAACAACAACAAAAAAGTTTCCCATCAAGACTGGAAACTTTACCCCATTTCTGCAAAGCTCTGTGCATGGAGGTATTCTCAGCCAAGAGGCAAGAAAGCCTCAGACTGCACCCACTTGCTTGTGTCGCTGTGCCCCCAGATCTGTAGCCTTCACAGTCCTTGCCTGAAGTTTTGATAGAAAAACTATTCTCAGGCTGAGGCACATGAGAAGTGAGGAAGGTGGGCTGGAGGCATGAAGACACTCAAACCATCCCTGCACTCCTGCCTCTGGCATCCCTCACCTGCTCCTGCTACACTGGGAAACTGCAAACTGCCTCTCTAAAACAGCCTCTTCCCCTTCCATCCCCACAGGCCTGGAGCAGGTCAGGCCACACACATCTAATGGCGCTGCCCCTCCTCCGATGAGAACTTGGCTCAGCTATTAGAAAAATCTGGGAAAATCCCATCACAAAAGCATATGGCCTCCACTGAGCTGGATGTGAAAAATCAACAACCAATATTACCAGGCAAACAACAGGCAACTAATGGAAGGCATAAATACAAAGTCAACTGGAGAGAAAAAGCAAAACAAAGAACCACAACTGAAAGGAAACGCAAGCTTTGCCAATATCTGGGAATGAGGAGCTGGAAAAAGGCACTGGTGAGAATAGTGGTGGGAGGCTGTTGAGATATCCCAAAGGGTTGTAACAAAACATTATCAGGAATGAGTCTTGTCTTAACCACACAACCCAGCTGTTTGTGTTCAGATGAGTATTTGTAGTTAACACATCAGCCAAAGATGACCTATTTCCTGCTTCACCTGTACATTGAAGGAACATGGCAGAGAACTGATGCTGCCACTCTCATGGCAATAAGACATGACTAAATGGCATATTAGCCTTACCACTTCAGGATGCTATTATTCCCAGAGAAGGCAGCACATCTGGTGCTGTTATAACAGCTGGCAGATTAAAAAAGAAACTAAAAACAAGGCAATCTTATTTCCTCACTAACATCTGCATCTGAATGCAAAGCCAAATGAATACCAAATTTCACATTTTTTTAGTGATGCCAGCCTAGACTAAGCCTTTATTATACACAGTGATTTGCCTAAAGTCTTAATTGCAAAGGTAACTCAGTCATAGCTTGCCACCCCCAAGGACACCCACTTGCAATGAAGACACAATCAAAGCCTTTTCACTGTACAAGGCTTCTTTTTTATGAAGAGCTTGCTTAAATATGTAAGCAATTTCATAGACAGAAAATCTGAGTAATTTCAAAAGGTCATCTTTTCCAAACTGGTTACTTTAATCTTTTGCTCTCATTCTGCTGTAGCTGGTATTTTCTTTAAGTCATATGAATTAAGGAACTGAACCTAAGGTCACTGGTAACAAGAGACATCTACTCTTTTCATCCAGTAACACGTTATACAAATGTCCTGTTATAAACAAAGCATTCTCACCTTGTTTGGGTACTTGTGCAACACCCACAGCTATACATATTGCAATAAAAAGGAGAGCTTTCCTAAAAGGGAAAGAAGGAAAGAAAAAAAAAAAAACACATGAGAAAACATCTACAGTTTCAGAAATCCAAGGAATTAGAAGCTTGATTCAACTTTCAAAGTCCATGACAGGATATCACTGACTTCAGCAAGTCCTGAATCAAAGCCACCACATTGTACAACTTATACATACATATATTTTTACACTGGCTTTTATTAATAAAGCAATTGCATCTGCTTTGTATTTTCTTGCAGCAGCTTTCAAATATGAATGCTGCTTTGTAGTAAATTTCTTCCTAGAAAGAAAAAAATATTAACATAAAGAAACCATAAAATAAATGACAAGTTAATGCCTATAGAGATAATTAAATACTTTTGACCTGCTATCAGTCTTTTCACTATATCACATCATATTCCCATAAAAGAAAATGTTATGTCACACTTTTTTTCTTGTATTATAAAATTTTATCATGCTCCAAGAAAGACATGTTCTTGACAGAGTAAAAAAGAATCCCATCAGATGGCAACTTAAAACTCCATGCTCAGATAGGAAAACACAGAACTGATGAGTATCATAGGCTCACTGTCCTGGTTTAGGCTGGGATAATTTTCTCCTTAGTAGCTGGTAGAGTGCTTTATTTTGGATTACATATGAGAATAATGTTGATAGCACATTGATGTTTCAGTTGTTCCAACAAATATGAATAAGGTTGATAGAGATTATGTGCTCAAAATTTGCTTTAGAAGTGTTGAATGTTGTACAAAGAGCATTGTTTCTCCATGATTAAGAACAGACTGTCTGCTGTTTCTTACCCATTATCACATTAGCCAGATTAATATCAAATCACACTCTCATCAGTGACTGAATCTTTTAATAAATGAGAAATATATTTTCTGTTAATGTTGCATAATCTAGGCACAGATGTATGTAACAATTATAGTAGCCTATATCTACTTCTGAGAAGAAATGTTTTAAAAAATCAGAAATATAGTTCTGACACTAACTACTCAATTCATGCTCAAGCCACAGTTCAACCTTCTTGCTCATTAAGTTATGTAACATCACTGATTTTTCACAACATTAAATGCTATAGTGACTAAAAGTGTTTGCTGGACCAAGCCAGACAACACTCGAGTATCTGGAATGAAGTGCATTTGAAAGCGACAGAGTTGCAACTAAACACCTGGAATTTCACATGATGTAACTTTGCCAGGGCAGGAGGAAAACACTACCACTTTATACAGGACAGTATGGTTCAAAGAGAGAGACAAGGTGCTTCATGGATATACACGCACATATATAGCAGTATTTAGCGAAATATCTTACTATTCCTTTCACGGGTTTACAATTCAAACATGCCAGAAACATCCAGGTGGACAAAAGCCACAGAGCAAAAACAATCAAGAGAATTTTCATATTGTGAGAGCTTAAATTTTGGCCATCAGAATGAATAATTTAAGGAACATTAAGACACAATAGTCATCATTGCCACTGGAAAACTGTAGATATATCATGTCTTTTAGAAGAAAATGCACAGAAAGTATAGGATGCATATTCAAAAATATGCATCAGTGCTTCAGTTCTTATTATAGAAGGGGAGAAGGGTAGAAACTACACCTTACAAATACCAACATGCCTGTAAGGGCATGTTTCTTAATTAACCACCGCTGCAGTCCCTAGCTATTTCTCCCTTCAAGCCTTCTCCTGCTACAGCCATGCAATGTCTACTGGGGCAGTTCTGCAGCTCCTGCAAAAGTCCTAACACTGACTGTTGTCCAAATAGCTCGTCAGCTCCAGGACGCTCACTTCAGTTTTTTCACTTCTAAAGGCCAGAATTCAAATTCATAATTTCTGCATCACATGATGCCTCATCTTTTGATCTAATGACCTCAGTGACAGGAAATAGCTGTGTCAGAAAAAAAGTCCATGCATTGCACAGCATAAGATAAAACCTAGGACAACTCTCTATTTGACTTTCAAAGGTGTAAAGTGGATTTACAACTAAAAATCACAAAAGATATTTTAGCCACCTCCGAAATAAGAATGCTCAAAGAACTCCAGAGCACAAAATTCAAAGATGACTCCTCTTAACATTACAGTAGCCTCTTCCACAATACCAACCAGGTACAAAGCTGTGTGCGTCAGGTATCTGCCTCTGTCACCTCCCAGCAAATACTGTAGGAAAGTAAGAAATTCCAAAATGCTCCCAGGGCTGCAAATTACACAGATGTAACTGGATATACAGGAACATTTAGTGAGAGGTAAAGGCACGTGTCTGCCTCTCCAGTGCTCTCCAGCTAATGTCAAGAACAGATGAGTGAACAACTAAGAGGAAAAACACGGACCAGAGACAGGGCTGGAGGTCTTCTAATGTGTGGGAAAAGTTAGTCTTCCTTCTGTCTTTTTTCACATGTAAAACTTTTTGTAAATGAAACCATGTGCAACCTAAAGTGAAGTTGTAAATGTGAACCCTCCCTGGCTGAAAATGAAACAGTGAAATTCTGCCTTTTTGAGAGAAATAATTCATGCAACCCTCTCTTCTTGATCAAGAGCACTACTCTTTATATTTGCAGATTTTAAGCTGCAGATTAGTCAGTTCTCAGTCTCCACTCTCACACCAGCATAGCCACGAAGATCTCAGGCTCCCTTCTGCATAACATGTATGCAACTTGATCCATCATCTGCGACAGCTCCAAGGAACTTAGCTCCTTGTCTTGGCTGAGCCCACAGATCTTGGGGAGACCTTCCCTGTTGGGACACAACAATAGAAAAGTACAAAAGCTTGTGGCAAGGAAGACTCCAGCTGACTCAAATGTTGGCTGTTTTTTCCCCATTTAAACATCACACACGAAGCTGTTACAATACAATACACCTTGGCTATGTCCTGTCCTAAAGCCTAGGTATCTCTTGAGCTTCCTCTCCTTTTCCTATCTTTTAATCCTCTTTATTTTACATGCAAGCACAAGCTGAGGGCCACTATAAATCTTCTGCAGGAAGGCACTATCAAATGTGGTTGAGCTATTCTACCACTTAAAACTGAGTTTATCTTTCTCATAATCTTTGACATCTTGTGGCCATTTGCCTCTTCCTACAGAGTGGACAGCAACTATCCACGTTGGTTTTTTGCCTTAGGGGTGATGGATGGATGAGGAAACTGATAAGCTTCAAAGCAAGTCTGGCAAGCAACAATGAAAAATTTTATCCTCTGAAGACTATTCAGGAGCATGCAGAGCTCAGGTTTGGTCAGTGCACAGCATTACAGTGTAACTAGTGTTCCATCCTAGTTTCCTAAATATCCAGTTTAAAGGAAGAAATGCCACTATTTGGCTGCTAAAGAAGACAGGAAAACTTGTTCCCAATGTAACTGCCACAGATGCATTCAACCCTGCACTCATCAGTGATGATGGTTTAAATATCAGCACTTGCCCCATCTACATTGTTTCACTGGATCTCGTCTGGGGATTGCTAAGGAGAATGGCCAAGTTTGGGTCCATCCAGCCTGAGAAGGGCTTTGGGAAAGGTCACAGCACCTTCTAGACTGAGAGGACCTGAGCTTCTCAAAGACCTCAAGCTGTTACAAACCTTATCTTTCAAGATGTGAAAAGAAAGATAACTTTCTTTGCTACTATAATGAGGTTAGGCAGTGGCTTCAGTGCTCCTTCTCAATTTAAAAGACCCACTATCTACATGGCTTTAAGGGAAACAACAGCCTCTTCAGGGTGACAGTCGCATGCCCTCTGGCAGCTGGCACCATAGCTGGCAAATAGCCAGCAAGGGGGGGAAGTTCTTGAACACTTAGCCAGAGTTCACCGTTTGAATGAATGGAAAATGGTAAAAATACAAAATAAGGTGAGAGGGAGAGGAGCAGTGACCTAAGATAAGTTGTTTTATGAGTAAATCTGTGATCTCTTACACTAGATTTCTTCTCTAGATAGTGTACATCATTTTCCTCTGTTTTCCTCTGTATTAAGGCAAATTATGTAACTCAAATTCCCACTCACATGAAATACACTCTTCTTTCACTGGGTTTGTCTCTATATAATTTGTAGATCATTCCTCAAATGTTCTACAACTCAATGCTTGCAAGAAACAAGGGTGACTCAAGGCTGTTCTTGTTTTAAAATTAAATATTCTTTCAATAAACTTGGTGAGAGATTTAGAAGTTATGCAGCTGTTTTATTTTTTTAACCTGCAGAGAAACCCCTGTACGAGCCCGACCTAGTGGCATTTTTAAAAAAAGTTGGTCAGGGTTGCAAGGGATTTACTGGTTTGACATATGCTAAGGAAACCTGATCTTTTGCAAGGAATTCCGGTTTCTTAACACAGGGAATCAACCAGATTGCTTTCTCTCTAGACCAGTAAATTAGGTAAACAATATAGAAGTATATAAATATATATTCTGAAGCTATCTCAGATTTTTAATCTGAGTAAACTGCATCTCTGCTACTGTCTTTCCTGTAATGCAATTTATGTTTCTCCATCAGAAACACCCACTTACAGTTATCAAATAAAATCATTTTTTAAATTGTATTCAGTCAATTCCTGAACAAGTCCCACAAACACATCCATTAAACACACAGTTCTCCTGGGAAGGCCACCTTCAGGCAGAAACGTAACTGCTCACAAGCATTCTGGTGCACCCAGTTACACACCAGGCACACTTTGGCAGCATAATCCTCACTACAGCACAAAACAAATCCTTCTGTCCTGCTTGGAGAACTCAGTAAACTTAGTTTAAGACACAGCCAGAACAAAATTAGTGCCTTGCCAAAACAGACCTGTCTGCAATAGTAACCTCTCCAATATTACAACTACTATAAATTCACAGTCATCTTGCCTAGGCTGCTTTTAGGCCAACTGTAGAGAGAGGAGCTCTACTTTGCACCACAGATGAGGATGCATTGGAACCACTTCAGCCTATTATAGAAATACATAAATACAAAGCACCTCACCTGGCCATCTCTGTTATTAAGAGAGTAAACTTCAGCTCTTAAACGTAAATTCTACATGTTTTGGTTGTTTTCTGCGTTTTAAGAGCTGGATACCAAAAGGGTACAGGAGCTTCCAGGTTCCTTGTGGGCACTGCGGCCACCGGGATCTCGTTCCCCCTCGGGGATCAGGGGTGCGCTGGCTCGCGGGTCAGGCTGTCCCCGCTCCCCGGGGACCCCAGAGCCAGGCTGCCTGGTGGGGGCTCGTGCGAGGGAAGGAAGACACCAGGGTGCAGGACGGGATAGAGCACATCCAGGACGACATAGGAGAGTGCGGAGGGGAGAGACGCACAGCCAGGGTGCCAGCACCTTGCCGGTCCCCCGGGGGCACTGGGGACCCCGCGGGGTTACGGCTGGAGCAAGGAAGGTAAGGCTGAGGACACAGCCCGTCGGGGTCACCGTCCGCTGCCCCCGGAGGGGAGCTGAGCCGCAGCCCCCGTGCCCTGCCCGCCCCGCGGCGGGGTGGCGATGCGGTGCGATGCGCCCCGTCGCCGCCGTCACGCCTCCCCGGCTCCCGCTTACGTTTGTTCCGCGGGAGAGAAGCGTCCTCGCCTTGTCCTCTCGGCTCCCAAATGCATTTGTATGCATTTGTCCGGGCAGCGGAGATCCGAGGGAAAGCCGAGCGCCGCGCCGCCGCAGGGTCAGCTCCTGCCCATGAAACCGCGGCGGCCCCGAGGTCTCCGCCGAGCTCCGCGCAAGCCCGGGGGCGGCCCGGCCCGCGTACGGCCCGCGGGGGCGGGCGCGGCGATGGGGGGGGCGCCGGGGGCCGGGCGGCGGGGGCGCCCCGCGGCTGCCCGCGGAGTGGGGCGGCGGAGCGGCGC
Source organism: Empidonax traillii (assembly GCF_003031625.1). Lineage (NCBI taxonomy): Eukaryota > Metazoa > Chordata > Aves > Passeriformes > Tyrannidae > Empidonax > Empidonax traillii. The sequence goes on from NW_020955307.1 coordinate 443,351, forward strand.
TGCACCGCCTGCCCCGGCACCGGCGGAGCTCCCGCCCGCCGCGGTGTTGAATTTCAGCGCTGGCTGCCTGGAGATTACATCAGCACACGCGGCTCCCGGGGCGGGCCGGGCCCCGCATGGTGCGCGCTGCCCCGCGCCGCTCCCCCGGGCGCCGACCCGAACCCGCATCCGGGAGAGAAACCGGACCCGCACTCGCCGCTGGCAGTGCCCAGCCCAGCCCAGCCCAGCCCAGCCCAGGTGCGGGCGGCCCGAGCGGCAGCGCTGGGACAGGTGATGCCATTTAGTGCACCCGGAGGGCGAGAAGAACCATCGGCTACCGATGGGCTCCAGCTGGGGAGACTCGGCAGGAAGCTGCGAGTTAAATTAAAATGTGGGGACTGGCGAGGGGGAGATGATGAAACGATATAAAGAGAAAAAGCTGAGTGTGCTAGAGAGTTTGTATCTATCTATAATTGGAGCTGGGTGCAGAAACATTCTGAACAAGATAGAGAGGAGATATAGTTTAGTAGCATTAAAATGCCAAAAGAAATACACCACCATTCACTGTCTTCCTAGAGAGATATAGGGTTTTTTAGCTCTAATTTCTGGTTTTCTTACTTGTCCCTGTAACACAGGCTATTGTAACTTTATCCTTTAAGACATCTTTATGCAAACTGTCACTAAAAACCAACGTGGTAGAGTTAAGCAATCCCGCAGCCTTACTTGGGCAAAACTTCCATGAACCTCAGCAGAAATCTGATGTGGGTAAGGATTATGGTACTTGGCTCTTACTGGGTGCTCTAAGAACAAATATTTCCCATCAAACATGTAGCAAATACCTTCTAGTTGTAGGTAAGTTGGAGAAAAATGTCATGAAGTAAAACCAAACATATTCCCAAAGAGCAAAACATAAGAGAACTGATAAAACATGACAAAATGCTCTAAAAGACAATAATTTTGTAGTGTTGTCACTGAGGATGCTCCACTCAGCTGAAAAGTACTTTTCTGGGTGATCTAGATATCTGGGAACTGGCCAAAAGATGAAGAGGAAATTGTGAGGAAACCAAGATCAGATCTGAACAACAACCTGAACAACAAACTGAATTTTGTTGGGGATAAGAAACCAAAGTTATAGAGAAAAAAAATATTCTCAGGCAAAGCAACAAGGTGTTTGATTTCACATTCAAATTAATTTTCAATACCTTGAATCATTCAGAATCTGTATAGTCTCATTGGCTACATGATTTCCTATTTACTTCACTTTTTGAAAGCCAAAGCTGACAACATTTTGCTTTCCTGTCTAAGTACCTTACATTAAACAAACAGACAGCAAGGTGTGAAAATGTTGGTACCTGCCCAGGGAGATATTGGACACTACTGCAGTAAAGTATTTGTCAGCTTTCTGTTTTAAATCACACTTGAATGGCTTCCAACAACAGAAGTACTATATTTCATTTAGGTTTTGTTTATTAGCATTAAGATGAACTAACATATGTACATTACTGATTGGGTTTGGTGCTATTCCCTGAAATCTATTATTCTCTTAAATAAGATGTCAAGTATTCAGTAGAAAAATAGTTGTTTCCTTAACCTTTTAGCATCACCATTAGGGATATTATGGAGAGAATTTTGCCCTGAGAGTGACCCTGGATAAATCCTGCCCTTGTTTCATTGCACATTGACAAGTACAGGAGCTAACATGCAACACATGGTGAGATGGGCTGGGGACATTACATGCAGAGATCTCCCTTTCCAGCAGCATTTGTACTGCAGAAGGCACAATTTGAGATTCTTGCCAGCTGCACATACAGCATGTAAATAAAGCTTTACTGACCCTGATTATTGAGTTACTTAAAACAACATATGTTTAAAAATTAGCATTGGTTGCTCCATTTTCTATGTTCAAAACTAAAAACAATCAAGTTCACAAAGTAGGACTCCTTATCGGCACTTTTCTCCTTATGTCCTTATCACAGCCCTTGCTGGAGTTGAACACAGCCTTTAGGCTGTTTGGACAGGGTCCTTGGCTATGCTCAACTAAGGAGCCCAGGGGGCTGGTCAGGCCACAGACAGGCACAGGCCAGGAGGGGCGTTACCTGGGCCCTTCCATTTCCTCACTGCGCACAGTTCATGTGTATCCAACTCACGTGTCCACAAGCGGGTTGGGAATGTGCAAGGGATGCTCCTTCTTCCCTTCCCTGTGAATCTCCACCTGGAAACTCTTGCACTTTGTTTTGTTGAAAAGTGACTATTACTCTGTAGCTCAGTTGCTTTCCTTCCATATTAACACCCTTCAGCAGCTCCTAACAGAAAAAATGAGAACCATTTAATGCAGATGAAGAAAACAAATGAAAAAGCAAAAAAAAATGAAATTACTTCCCTGATGTCAGGCAGTGATTGTGTAGCACTGTTGGAAACAGTCTAGTAGTCCCCAACTTGCTGCCCATCACCTTGTGTTTAATATCAAGTCCATATCTCTTCTAAGCTTCATGGTTCTATTCTTACACTTGCTTCTTGCAACTGTTCTTACAGTCTAATAAGAAAACTGACTATGTTTAAAGCTATCAGATTACTTATGTTTATTTCCAGAGCTATATATAGCAGTGTGTATACTTACACACACGTAAGACATGGTCAAGCTCCAAACCTATTAGCACTTATTGCAACACACTGATGATGGAGTTTCATTTCCTATGGCAAATGTCCCAAGATCCCATCTTTTCACATCTGCTATCATCTCCTGCTTGTCCACAGCCTATCTCCGATTCCTCATCTTTCCAATCCAAGTAAACTCGGGGATTACTGAAATAAAAATTTAATTCTTTCAAGACATCACTTCTTGTCTTTCTGATATGATTACAAGATTTTCTTCTGTTTGTTTGCTCCTTTTCCAGCAGCCTTTTCCTCCTTTCATGATCTGACTTGCTCATCTGTCACTCCAGATTACAGCTGCTGAGTTCCAGCCGTGCTTTGGGGCACAAAACAGGAGCTACTCTTAAACAGCGTAAGAGATGAGGAAAATGGTTCCTATCTGTAATTTGCCTTCCAGAAAATGTACAAGAGAGAGCAAAGGTTAGTATCTTACCAGAGCCTAAAAATAAAGGGAGAAAAAAGAATTTTAAGGAAAATGTGTGAAATGGGAATGCGAGGACTGAGTATTGGAGTCTGAACCTTATCCCCCTGCAATTGGGAGGAGCTTTGGCTTTGACTTCAGCAGGAGCAGAATGGGACCCACGCAAGTTTCCTGGTACTGTCCCAGAATTAGGAATTTTTGGCAGAAGGTCCACACTGCTATTGAGTTCCCTTTGGAGAACTGATTTTCTCTGCACACCACAGTATATGGTGTTAGGCTACATACCAAAACTGCTGGAACCCAGTTCAACAAAATCACTTAGAATTCTCTGTGGCAGCCAAAAAAAAAGTTTAACACATTGCTCTGGTTAAAGAAAGTTACCAAGCTATCAAATGTGATTAAGAAATACAAGAAATGGAAAGGATTACAGCATATCTTTGACAATAATCAGCTAAATTGAAGGAAGGGGGACCTTCAGATCTGAAACAATTAGACATGCCTATTCACTGTAGAAAATTAAAAAAATTGTAATGATCAGCATTTGTCTTCTTTCTCTACGTATGCCTGTTACATTCTGGTAGTTTTCAATATGCCAAAAACCTGGAAATGCCTTTAAAGAGCACAGATGATGACTTTTTGGATTAATCCTATCCCTTCTAATTTTCAACTAGAAAACTAAAGAGAAAATTAACATCAATTTACATTCTGAAGCATTCAGAGTGAAAAGGACTTTTCTACCTTACAACACCAACACACAAAAAACCTGTGAGGGGAAGGAGCTGAAGGAGGAAAGGAGAGATGCTGTAGGTATTGGGGACCAAACTCAAGAGGTCCTGGCACAGAGAGCAAAAAAAAATTGGCATGATAGAGTGAGGACTGAAAAAAAAGGCCAAGCCACAAATAACCATATAGACTAGTGGGATTCCTTAAGATACTTAGTTAAAACAAACAAGGGAATATATCCAGCCAGGAGCAAGAAACAGAAGAGAGCCTCAGTGAACCACAAGACAGAGTAGAGACTCCAGACCACAAGATTCCAGTGGCTTCAGCTGGGAAAGGTGGCTCGCTAAAGCCAAGATACTTGTAATTGCTTACAAGTCCAGGTATTATTAATTTTGGAAAGTCACTGCTGTAGCAGAGACCCACCATGAAGCAGAGTAAAAACTCATGTGGAGAGAGCTGAAACAGGCTATTAAAGGAGAGCCTTCTGGAGAAGTAACTTCCATCTGCTGAAAAGCTGTGACATCTTGTTCTAGTGATGGCACATCATATGCCGCACGAAGAATGTAGAGAAGCCTAGCCAAACACACAAGAAAATATTAGAGGAGGAGAGGAGCCTGATTAGCAGTTATTAGGAAAGTAATAAGGGAACAGAAAATACAAGAGCAAGAACAAGCACAACTAAGGGACCATGGGAACAGCTCATGAAGCAAGTAGACTCTAATTACCAAATAGGCCAAACTGCCAAGAGAGAAGCACAGTAAATTTCCATCTCAAATCGGAGCCTAAGAACAACTGGTGAAACTAAACCCAAGAAGAGTCAGAGAAAACTCAATGACTTTCATTTTTGGTTAATATTTATTCCATCATTGATGGACCATTTTGCCATCCAGGCAGGAAGTGAAGACACCCACTCCTACAGGCACTAAGATGTATTAGTCATGAGGTATTTTCTGGAATACTCATTGAACTGAAAAAACCCTTGTAGGCAAAGTCCATAAATATGACTAAGGGTCTGATTCCTACCATCCCTACTGATGTGTGCTGAGAGACAGAGAGCAAGACAGGCCTCAGCAGGCATGTTTAAGGAGCATTCCCACACCAGCATGGCTGTAACTTCCTTCCATGGACATTCAGAAACCTTGGCAGAGTCCCTTACATCAAGGCTGCATCCCCTGCATCCACAGCCCCAAAGCTTCCTGCCCCTCACAGGAGCCCTCCCCAAAAGGTCCCAGTTCTCTGTCATTGTATAAAACGTGCTCTGTCTCCACTGCTAAAGGGAAGCAAAAAACTATTTTTGCAAAAGAGTGAAAATCTGGGGTTGGCCTCTATGAAAGAAACACAAGCTCACAGCACCCAAGGACACTTGCTTAACCTCACTGGTAGTGCTCTGTTGCACCTTTTCACATATGGGTCAAAAAACCCTTTGAGATATAGAACATCTTACTGCAGGATAAAATCTGCAGGTCTTTCCTGAAAACCATTCTCTGTAGAAGAATAAAACTGGAGCCCATTTGCAGTGAAACCATCCACATTCATACAGTGCTCTTAGCCTGCTAGCAAAATATCATCAGCACTAAAAACTGCTCACACATCTGGAAGAACCAGCTCAGTCATCTGAGAATTATTCTGTTCCCAAGCCACAGAGAACTCTGAATCAGGCCAGTTCTTTTTGAAGACATTCCCTTTCTTTTCTCAGCAACTGTGGGAGATGCTTCACTGTACAGTTCATCAGTCCTAGAAAAGTCTTTCCTGATCATCTGTCTTCAGCCCTGGGGCTGAGCAGGTTCTTACACTGCTGCCCTGCAGCCAAAAATACGTGTTCCTTCTGCAATAAGTAAAAGTAGAGCTTTAGCTTGCTTCTGCAAAACTGGCTTCTGGCAACAGCAAGAGGAATTTGCAGAAGCCTTGGGCCCCCATTTCTTACCAAATGAAAGGTGAGATATTGATGCTTAATGGCTAACACCACCTTAAATCTCTGCCTTAGAGTAAGAGAACTTGTTCTCACATTGAGAATCTTATCAGAATTTTCTCCCCAGTTATAAAAGGAGAAAATTCCATGAGGCTTCTGTTTATGACCTTCAAAATTAAGCAAAATATATTTGAGATGGCCACAAGAAGTCAATTTTCCCTGCTCAAACTTCAAAAGAGAAACATCATACTATGAATAGTTATGAACTCTGTCTTCTGGAAGAGCGAAATTTAATCACAAAAACATAAATAATTTGACCAATTTTAACCACTAAAAATAAATTATTCCTCTGCTTTGTCAGAAAGTTTCCTTCAATTTCCTACCAATTCTTTCTAGTGGTTTTTAAATATCCTGAGTCTTTTAACACACAGCCTACTTAGATTATGCAGAATAATGGAGTAATTTAAAACTGATGACAATTGTTGGTGATGTTTAACAAAACAGGAGTTTCCAGACTATTTCCAGACAGGTATTAATATTATCAATGAAAATAGAAATTGTACTATTTCCCATCTTTTTCTTCTCTCATATGAGTAAGCCATCATAGGATTGTTTCACTACTTTTTAGTTCCCCCCCCAAAAAAAAGAAAAAAATGCGGCTTATTGTTGTTTGGTTTCTTGGAATCTCTGGATTAACAAAGCCAAAAGTATTGTCAAGTACAACATGGTATTTTTGTATGATGAACATTTAATTTCCAGATTAAGAATTTTACATCAGGCATGTATAATGGCAGCAAAAATGTTTCTATAGAGAAAGAGATTTTAAGTTGATTGCTTTTTCTGAAAATACCAGACAGATGAATATGTGGAATTGAAGACTCAAATACATTGGTACTAACTTCAAGGCTGATATTTTTACAATAGTAATATAATTAATTTTCTTAAATCCCTTACAGCTGTACCACCAATATAGCGTAGTATTCTTAATAGCCTGTTTCATCACCTTATTTTTAGAGATGAAATTTTGATCTTGTTCTCCAGTTATTTAAAATTTATTAAGTATGCAAGCAAGAACTACTGTTGCTGGAAAGTAAAAGACCAGGTCTTTCACCTGAATTATTTCAGATAACTCTTCCCTCCTCCCCACTCATGTCATGTAAGAAACTGAATAAAATCTTCCCATAAACACTCATTCAGAAATTTAAAAAAAAAAAACAACTAGAAAAAATATGAATACATTTGAAAGATGAGACTTCTTTTTCTGCTTGGATCAAAGAAGTTCATTAAGCCAGATGTGCCTGGATCACTCTAATTACAGAGAGCTGTAAAAACCTTATGGTTGTTTAGTTATCCAGTTTTGGCTTAGACATAATCAAAAGTTGAACAACAGATGAGTAACTGCACCATGTTGACCCAAACACACATGCAACAGTTTAATGAATGAACTCCTTCAAAGCTGAGAAGTCTAGAACTTGTCAAAGAACCAGCATTAATTTTTGTTTGCAACCTCACATTGCACACTGGAGTCCTTACAGAATCCTGGATTACTTTTCATAGGCCTGCAACCTTCTTCTGGTTCTCCACATCCTCCAGATGGACACTGCACCCTAGGACCTCCAGGAAGTGTAGGGTTGAAGCTTGCAGCATCTCTCCTGGATGCACTGACAGAGTGGTTAGGCATTGCAGTAAGTTGCCCAAAGAGGTGGTGGGGTCACCATCTCTAGAAGTGTTCAAGAGGCATCTGGATGTGGCACATGGGGATATGGTTTAGGAGTCATGGCGGTGCTAGGCTGATAGTTGGACAAGAGAATCTGAAGGTCTCTTCCAACTTTGATGATGCTGTGATTCTGCAAAAGCTTCTGGTTCTGCAATGTGGGATTTTAACGCACTGAAGTTACTTCACTTAGAACTCTGACAGGAAAAAAAAATATAAAATCCAATCTTCATTTTGCATAGCAGCAGGTAACATATTACTCCAGATTTGTAAATAATTTAATACAATAGTTATGGGGAAAATAGTTACTAACACTGACAATTGCTCCCTTGTTGATGTTAGGGGATTTATTTTCCATTCTCTCCTGTGCTTCTCTAGTTCAGCTGCTTCCCTCATTTGACAGTCATCCATAAAGACACTGAAGAAAACGATACCACAAAACATTTGGAAGAGGGAGTGTTTACAAAGCATATAAATAGACTGTGCTGTATCCAGAATAATTAGCTGTAAGCAAAGTAATAAAAAATGTGAAGAACTTACAAGTATGCCAGATGACTGAAAATCCAAGATTTAGTCAGATGTTAGGGAGAAGCTGCATGCCATAAGCATATAGGAAAAGTGCCACTGCATAATCTGAGGAGGGAAAAAAGTAAGCAATGGGCTACATTCAGACCAAATGCATGTAATGCAGCTGAAATATCCATCGAGCCAGATGATAATTTACCTCATGATTCTAAAAATACATTTCTGCAATCTTATGCACAGTGTACCAGGTAGGATGCATTTTCCAGACTGTGTACTGAAAACTGACTTAATCTGAAATAAGAGCTTTAAAAGCCTTAGAATTCTTCAGAACTTGGTCATTGCAATTAGAACTTCTGGAGAAAATTATTTAGAAAAAAAAGATAGTAAGCACTGAAAGTATACCTCATTTCTATTGTGTAAGCAGCTAGTTTGCAGTGAAAAACCCTGTCCCTCCTTGCCCCCTGCTGTTATGTTTTAAAAATTAATGCAGGACTCCATCAGATCAATGTTTATTTCAGACAGAGTTTTTGGCTGAGCTGTAGCTAATGTCCTTGGCATGTTTTAAGTAGCATATCAGAATGAATCATCTACTTTGGTCATACCATATTATATTGCTGTCCCTTGTTTGGAGCAGCAATGTGTAACAAGGGAACCTTTAAAGATTCAGTCTCCAGTTTAGGAAACAATTACATGTACACATGCTGCAATATCTGACTGCAGTCCGTGAAACAGCAGCACCCTGAACCTACACACTGCATGCACAAACCTCTCTCGATTTATCTGTTGTAGTCTAAAATATGAATTAATTCTCTCACTTTGTATTTCCCAGAATATAACATAGAGAAAAACCCTCAATGACATTGTTCAATCCATTTTGTTTTGCTAAGGGTCTCAATGCACGATACCAAGGGGAGCAGGCAGCACTTTCTAGCCAAAGACTGAGAAGCTGGATGCAGAGCAAGTAGACAGTTCAGGGGGTATGTTATCATCCAGCCTTCAGCACCGCCTGGGTATTTTTAAAGCAGAGTATCAAATGCATGCAAAACATAAATGCTGATAGTTGCCTCCATGGTTTTTGGGCCATTGAGATCCCTTTTTACTCTCAGAAATACACTTCTTGCAGAGGCACATTCAGAGCTTGAGATAAGTCTGGCAGCTGTCAGTGTCTCTCCTGAACTGCCGACTTCAGTTAGGCACCATCAATAACATTGTGTTCTCCATGGGCTTTAAGACTTGTTTAATCTCATTCAGTGCCTTTGTCTCCTGCAGGAGACTCTGTCCAGTGATAGTATCAGATAAACGTACCATAGCAGAGTCTGGCTCTTTGCTACCTTGCACCTGTACACTCTCTGGCATAATGGCATGGAGTTTCTTAACCCAGGATTGCTTCCTTTCCAGTCCATTGCGTAGTTCCAAGTGCTGTACATTCAAAAACTTGGGGGATGATGGTACTTCAAATTGCATTAGGCTATTTTTTTGTCCCTTGAGTGTGTAAAATCTGAAGAGGTTATCCTCCAAACAATACCAGCTGTGTTACAATAACTTTTTTTAGTTCTGATGTTTGGATTGATGTTGCCAGTACCACATTATACTCTACAGCACAGGCTTGCTGTTGTCTGCCTGAGCTCACACATCCAAAAGGTTTGCAAACAGCAGCATACCGCACTCTGATGACATTGCTGCCCAGTTTTAAAACAAAGCCAGGAATAGTCTACTGGTTTGAAGTTATTTAGTATTCCCATTTAACTCAGCTGCAGCTCCCAATCATGTCCCAAAAGCCCCTGGGAACCCCATTCTTCTGCATTTCACTTTTACATGGAGCTTGGGCCCTGTGTCTTGTCCCTTTTCCTGCCCTTTCCCCCTCCATTTATGCTGTGCAAAGACAGATTGTTTGGCATTCTGCTTTCATCGACAGCTGAGCTTGCCTATGTTCCCTGTAAGGGGAAGAACACACACAGAGGTAATTCCAGGAGCCAAACAAAGGTGCACAGTGAGTCACAGAGCTGCATCTTATATGTGGCTTTGTTTGTAAGTTATGGGTCCTCATGCAACAGCCTTGCTGGACTACTTTGAGAACCTCTCCTACAAGATTTCAGCATAATCAGGAAAGGTTTATTTGTCAAACCAATCCAGTGTTTTATCTCTTGGCTGTATACCAGCACAGACTTAGTCTGTCCCATACTGTAATGAATTTTTCCCTCTCCCGCTGTTGCGAGAGATAGATACCCATCTATTAAGATAGATACCCATCTATCTTAAGGTTTCTTAAATAAATTCTAGGCTATAGCACTACATATAGGGAGTTAGAAGAGAAAAATAATTTTAATTTAATAAAAAATTATTTTAATATTTAATATTGAATATACATGCAACCCAACAGTGTCATTCAGAGGTTGAAACATGCCATGTTCTCATGACAGATGATACAATATCTTCACATGCCCTTGTGTTTATGTGTTGTGTGTTCTCTTTTATTTCCAAGATTTTCTGATATGTTAAATTACTTCTGTACTCTTTGCTGACAGCATAACTTGGCTCCAGAAATGTTACAACCAATTGTATGAAAGTCTTGAGTTGCTTTCCCAGCAGCAGGTAATGACATCTCACACCAGGGCTTTGCTTTGGTCTATTTCTCTTTGTCATATTTTCAGTTTTAATTTACCTTGCAGCTATGCAGTCCTGAAGGTACTACAGTGAGAATTCACAGTCAGAGAGGAATAGCAAATCATTTAGAAATTTTCCACAGACAACTTGGATACTGTAAAGGAGTAAAACTAATACTTACAAATAAATAATTTGCAGGGGATTGGTTTTAGTCTCTCAGGAGAGAAAGTCAAACCATGCTCTGGAATGATAGTCATAAATATAGCTCATAATTTGCAAGTCATCTCTTCAAGAAGAGTAGTTAAGAAATCTTCATTTTTGCCTAAACATGACATATTCATGAGTCCCTGGTTTCATACTGCATCCTAAATTGACAGTAAAATGCTACAAGCTGCTGCTCCAGCTCCTTGTAAGCAGCGAACCTGAAATTCTTTATCCTGTTTTACTTGAAGTTTAAATCAAGCTGAGAAAACACCTCCTCTTTTCTATGGTATTTCTACCTGCAAAAAACTACCTATTACTTTTAAACATATGAATATTTAAGGAAAAATTTTAGTCTATGGTATTCTCTTCAAAGAGACAGATTGTAACTTGTTTTCTGCAGAGGCATCTCACCAGGACACTTTTCAATTCTTTCTCAGTTTCGTGTCAAATATTACAATAAACAGCAAATGCCCATGAGGGGAGTGAGGGGTCAGTGTTTTTCAGATAAAAGCAAGGAGAAAACTGCTTTTCTTTGTGCCAGCATGACTGAAGCAATTGGTGCCAGTGTTAGCAACAGTTACACGACAATCCAAAGCTAAACAAAATTTCAGGTCAAGAAGAGCAAGATAGTTTTAGTGAGATATTTGTATGCATGTTACAGGAATTGGAAAAAAAAACCCGAAAAACCACAGGGGAAAAAATAGCATGAAAATGCTGATTAAAAAGCTTATTTGGGAACATCTCAGAGATCATCTAAGTATGAATATCTACTGAAAAGATACTTTTCTTTCTCTGATTTTTCAGGGACTAAGACAAGATTTTATAGATGTTATGGTTAAATGTGACTTCTTTAGAGAACTGCTAACTTCACTGTTGGGTGTTACTCTGTGCTAGAATAACCTTTCTGACCTTTTTCTTTTTTTTTTTTTACAGACCTGTCACACAAGTGAAGAAAAATTCTAAGAGTATACCTGCCCTAAACCTCCGAAAGATTAGTTTATAGACTCCATGGCTTTATACAAACAACTTCAGAGCCTTTTAAATCTGGAAGAAGATAAATACCTAACATGGAAGTTCCAGTCTCACATGTATTTAGGGCATGTTAGTACATCCGTCTCTTAATCAAGAAGGAGGATTTCTCACCCTGAACCTGGTGATGTGCTTTCTCAGGGAGAAAGAATAATGGGCAGTTTATTTCCAGGAGCTTGCAACCAGGGCTGGTTTACGTCTGGCTTATGTGATGATCCAGAGACAGATGGACTGCACCATCAGCAGCTCCGGACTAAGCCAAGTCTGAACCAGGACCTTCCCTTCACTGAACATTAAAGCTGCATATGGAAAACAGTATGAAGAAAACTCCACTTATAACCAAAATACTTCAGTCTTTAAAGACTCAGAAGTCTATCAGGCTGATGCAACACTGGAAATGAGAAAACCTGAGGTATCAGCCTGGCATACCTTGCTGCGTCATGGGCTAATAGGGGTGAAACAGATTTGGTAGCATGTTTCCAATGCCAGTCTGCAGGTGAATCACATTGTCATGCCATCCTCAGGGTAACAGAGGTCAGGACTGTGATGGGGTCTAACATCAGGACAGCAGTTCTTTGAATTCAGCAGCACCTGTCCTGCCTGAGGGGCTGTGTTATCTTCCCCAACACACACCGTTTATTTGATCTGACCAGTGCGAGTACCAAGCAGCTGTGCCGAAGTGTATTTTTACTGCTGGTTTCTAACCTCACTGAAATGGAGTAAACACACAGGCACTACAACAGCATCAGTCCTGAGGGGAGAGGCCTGAAGGGCCAAGGCAGGGAGCTGTGCTAACATGAGCAGGGCAGAGACAGCAGGACAGTTAGCTGGGCAAAGGACTCCTGTTCATGCCTTGCTCTGTGGGACAGGTCAGTCAGCTGCAGGTCGATCGGATGAACGCACTGCCAGTATAGTTGCACTAGGATTCACATCATTGCTCCATGAATTTTAGTGGACTAGTCAGTGTTATAGTCATATGGAAATAATGCACCTCCAGGAAAGTGAGAAATACCAGTGCTGGAAGAGGAGAAAACTTTAGAACAGTTTTAGGTTACCATCACACTTTCCTTATGCTGAGTGCTAAAAGATCCCAGGTGCAGCAGGTGTGGCAATTCCCTTGGGCTACCTGCCAGCCCAAGGCAGCCTGGACTCCTGTGCAGGGTAGTTTCACTTTCGGCAGCTCTCCCCCAGACATGCAGCACTTGAAAAGAGGTTTGGGCAGGGCTTCATCAGCCCTGGGGTATCCCAGCCAGAGAGGTCAGTCATGACAGTGCAGTAGCCTGGGGTGAGGATCTCCCCCCCTGGTCTGCCCGGGACAGCAGCTAGAGAGAAGTGACTCCCGATGGGACTCAATCCTGCTGCACATCAAACCCTGCACCCAGGTGTGCAGGGCTGGTTTAGTGGACAATACTCCCTTTGGACACCGGAGTCCAAGGCAAATGTAACTGAGAGTGCAGTCACTACTCAGGTCAGCTACTTACATTTCTCATGTACATTCAGTCAATTCTGTCCTCGCCTAAATTTGTTTTCCACTGACTGCATCAATTTCCGTGATGATATCCTAGATTTACACTAATGGGAAGACTAAAACCAGACATGCTGAATTCCCTGAAAGTTGTCTTTCTTTTGGTTTGGCTTTTTTTCAGCTCATCCAGTAACAAGATACGTGACAGACTTATTCAGTAACACTTCTTCAGCCAACAACTGACATGGACAAAAAGAATTGAAGGAAATATTGTCATTCTTTACAATACATTTGCAAAAGAAGAAAAATTCTTTACATCTGGTGGTTTCATTTAGCCAGCAGGTACTTTTCATCATTTACTAGGATGTTATGTCCATAATAGAAAGGTAATAAATGATCCAACAAAAACAGTTGACATCTATAAAGCATATTAAATGTCGATGTCTGGCTTGAGACTTGGACAGAACTTAACTGGTGACAAAGCAAAGGAGCCATCTCCCAGAATGTTGCATAGTGAAAACTGGCATTAATTAATTTTCCATTTCCTTTCCTGATTCAACAACCTTTTTGAAATGAATGAAGGCATCTCCTTGATGACTTTTCCAGCCTCGTTCTAGAAGAGGAAATGGAAAACAATGTGGTTGATGCATTAAAAGCAAGGGGAAAGCTGTGTAAGCTTTGTCATGTTTCCTCTTTATTCTACACGAGAGTGAACTCTTTCTTATAAGAAGCTTATTGAAATGGGCAAGTATTACAGATATTCTGGAAACAGGAACAGTTTGTGGCTGATGACCTTTGCATGGATTATTTGTGGAAAAAAGTATTTCTGCTAGTACTATAAGGAAATCCAGGAAACACAAAAATTTCCAGAAGAACATGATTAATTAAACACATCTTATTATGGCACTTCTTTGCATGGTCAAGGACTGTTCAAAGGATCAGATACAATAGGAATCTTGTAACAAACACTGTAATGGACAATGAGTAAACACTTCAGAGGAAGGAATTTCTACTGGTTTGTGTTTTGGGGAAGGTTGTTCCCTTTCATCCCTCTCAAAACCAGAATAAATAAGTTGCATCCTTCACTATTACAAACATGACTTCCATAAGAGGTACACCTGAGCATCCCAGATGGGGAGAGTGGAGATGGTTCCAGTGACCATATCTCAGAATAAGGCCATTGAATTCAGACATTGGCACCCTGGAGGGTTTCCTATTTCTGTCATTCCCCCCACATTGCTTTAGCACTCAGGCTTCAAACTCCCTTTTGCATTCATGTAAAGCAGCTTTACCATAAACAAGAATCAACCCCAGCTGTCTTTACAAGAAATACTACATGGGAAAAAATGCATAGGGCTACAAAGATAGAAATCTTTCCTCTCTCCATCCATTTTCAAACCTGAAATTTTCCTCAGACATATAAAGACACATATAATTAAGGACATTGAGCTGGCTGTAGGGATGCAAATTTGTAGCCCTGCTCTAAATTAGGCTGTTGAAACAGAAGTGGTAAGACAGACCACTAATCAAGGAGAAAAACATTTATAGAAGGAATGAGGGGGCATGGCATGTCTGCCCACATATCATGTAGTAGCCTTGCACCTGCAATGCCCTCATTACACAAGTGACATGTTCTCCCCCTCCCAGCAACCTCATGTTTTTTGTCTGGAGTATGTCTTCACCCAAGAGCCCTTGGCAAGGGTTGAAGGACAGGAAGAAACACCTTCTGCATTTAGATAGGGTGATCAGAGGCTCACGTATTGCTGAAGTGTCATATCCACAGCTTCCCAGAGGCTTAGGGTGAGGCAATCATAGACAGATTGGAGGCTCAAATACAAGTTCCCGAGTTTGTTCAATAGTCTGGCGGTAGGAAGGGGGATCACCGGCCTATACACTTTCACTGCAATACAAATTACTATCAAATTACCCAGTGTTTCACGGCGGGACAGGCATTTGCAGAGTGGCAGTTGGTTACTGCTCAGTAGGAGTGCTGGGAAATTCCTCAGCGTGCAGTTGTGGGACTGTGACCTGTAGCATAGTCCTGCTTAGCACCCACACACCTGCCAGGCTCCAAACACCACCAGCACATCACTACTTTCAAGTGAAATGCCATTGCATAGTGGTCAAGGTATGAAGCTACAAAGAAACTATGTGTGCAGCCCTTCTGGCACTTACAGGCCTGGCAAGTCTGACTCTCTGTGAAAGTAAATATTGCGGATATTTGCCATTTTCTTTCTTTATACAGGTGTAGGCTGACAAGGCCAGTGAAAGCATCAAAGTTGAGAGAGCTTTTGTCTTTTACATAAAAGCCTATGTTATGCAGTTCTCAAACATGCAGTTTGGATGAAAGAGGAGCTCTGTGCAGGCTACCCATTTGCTGTGAATCCTGGTTTTGCTGCTGTTTCAGGAGTAAATCTAACACCAGTAGCGAGCACAAAGTGACACACCAGGCAGTTTCAGTTCACCGTGAGATCCTGGTTTCAGTACAGCAGAACTTCTGAAAGAGTCCATCCACACCCACTGACAGCACAGGAGACATGGGGATATTTGTCTCCCAAAGCATTTTTTAACTGGTTAGGTGTGAAAAAGCAGGGTCTGAAAACAGAGGTGGAGGCACACAACTGAATTGCATTTAATAGCTGTTGTTCTCTTCTGTATCACTTTGCCTCTTCCTTGCTTCATGCCTGCCCCTGCATTGCAAGGGCGCCTCCTGCCTCCCATAACCTCCGCACTCCTGGGGTTGCCCCAGCACTTGCTGATAGTTCTACATCTCTCCCTGTGCTCTCTCGGCCTCCATGGTCACAGCTGCAGAGGCACCCTCACTGCTGGACACGGTGGGAGGCACAGAGAAGGCACCTTTTAACTCATTTTTTCCTATGCCTGGGACAGGTAATGCCAGGTCATTCCTACACAATCCCCATGCTGTGGGGGAGAATTAAACAGTGTGCAGGAAGTGTGCAACACCTTTGCAGGAAGTTAGTAGAAGACATGCATTACTTATCAAAAAAGTGAACTTGTGATGCAAATTGTCATTTAGGACAAAGCCTCCTTTCACCAAAACACATTTTAGATCATTCCGCTTCCCTTCAAGTTCCTCTGCCTCCAAAGATCACACTCCTTCTTTCTTATGTTGCCAAAATGATGGTTCCAGAACAAACAAGTAGTACAGCAGCCATGCCAAAACAGTGGGAATGCTTTCCTATAATAGAGTCTCTTGCTAAGAAATGAATTTAAAGGAGGACAAGGTAAATTCAAACTTGTTTTATTCTATCAGTGGCAGGGGGTGGAAAGAACAATGTTGCTACTGCAGAGTCAATAAATTAGTTATTTTGTAGCTCTTTACTGACTGCTTCCCTTGTCTTTTCAAGATTATGGGAGGTACTTCTATTACCAGCTCAGTGAATGGAAATATTGCCACTGGTGAGCATAATTGCCTTAATGTTACCTATATGCCAGTGTTTCAGCTCACCTGCTACCAATTCAGTAGGGCAAGCCTGATCACCTGCCATTGAATATTGCCTGTTGTATTGCAACAGCATGAAAGAAAGGTAAAGATGTGCCTCACAAGACCGTGGTGTGGTTCTATCTGCCCCTTCACAGTGGACATGGCATAAGACAGTGTGGAAATACTCTGTAGCATGCCTAACTCTCTCGAGCTGCTCTTGGAGAAGGAACCAAATAAGACTCAAAGCTCCCAGCCATGTGCAATAGCAGCTGTATTCAACCAACCACCAGAAACTGCAGGATTAAGCACATCCCTTTCTTCCCAGAAAGACAGAAACAACCCCATCATCATTCTACAATGAATCAACTTTGTTCAAACATATTGATCCTGCTAAGCATGGCACTCACAACACAGTATAACAGCCTTAACTTACACGCTGCTACTTCTCAGAGAGTCATCCAAAACAGCTGCCCAGGACCAGTACTCACCCAGATGAAGAGTTGAAATTCAGTAGGAGAACATCTCATTAGCTTTCCCCAACAGGAAACAGGGTTGCTGAAGGCATGGGGAGTACACAGGGACACCAGGTGACTGTTTGGGGCTGATCACTGTAATTAGAGACAATATATCTCAGCTGGAGCCTCATATAGAAAACCATAATGTATTAAATCATCAGTCTGTGTTTTATGTCTTTTTCATATCTGTTATTTACATTTTTCTGGCTTATTGATCAGCAGCCCACATACAAGTGGTTGAGAGAACACAGCCCTATGTCATCAAAATCACACCACCTTCAAAAACTGCTAACATGGGGTTAAAGCTTTTATACCAGCAGTCAACTTTCCTTACCCTAGCTGGTTTTTTTCGGAGGGGGGAAAATAGATATATTTACAGGTCTTTTGAACTTCTAAATCAAGATGAAAGGAATTCAAGTGCCCAAGAGGAATTTATCGTAGCTGCTGGGGGATAAGAAATTTGCATACACATTCCTGTTAATATGAGTAAGCAAGAAAAGGCACAAACTCCACCTCTGCACAAAGCACATCCATCTTTATGCTAAAGTGATTTATGAGGTAAAACCCTCTGCCTTTAAGCACCTTTTAGAGTAGAACCAACCACTGATAATAAACCAGCTATTTAGACAGATGGATAAATGCACTGGTGTAAGCAGATGCAGCTCAGTGTCAGCCCACAGCACAGAGAGGCCCTGTACCAGTGGTGAGCATGGGTCATTGTAAGTGTCACTTTCCAAAATAGGTTCAGAATTGTACCCAGTGTTGGGCATCATCACAGTATTTTCCAATATGATATATGTTATGATACTTGTGGCTTTCTGGGACCTGTGAAAATCAAAAATGCTTCTCCTAAAATTAGTACACTTTGCTGTGCTGAATGACAGCAAAAAACCATCCTGCTACATCTTCCATTTCTGAGTTCGCTTAGCTAAACCAGGTCTGGGGCTAAAATAGGACAATTGGTTGGCAACCCAGGTTTGTCTCACTAAAGGTGACATTGTTACCCAAAACACAATTTACTGAGGAGATTCCCAAAGTGACAGCCCACTGCACAGTGCCCAGTGGAGCCTGAAACACACGCTGTACGTAAGAAGCCATGCCCAGCCTTTTTTCCTGCACCTTTTCTCACTTTTGCATTGAAAGGACATGGATGAGGCTGTTGCATGCTAGGATGTTAGGAAATGTTGTGTATCTGTGAGAGTCCTCCTCCTCATGCTGCCCCCTCGGAGTCTGGTGTCTGCTGTGTCTGCTGTGTCTGCTGGCTGCTCTCAGAGGATGCCTTTCCAGCCAGCTGCCTCCACTGCAGGGGGATTTACACTGTGTATTATGACTGCCAGCTACAGACTTGATAATACCTAAACACCTACTTTTCACCTCCTTAGGTGAAATGGGTTAAATCCATATGTTTAGCTTTTATTTTCCACATTCTAGAGCACATGAATACACACCAGATGTGCGTAAGAGGGGATGAACTCCTGTCAGACAGCGGAAAGCTACCTCAGAGCCTGCCTTTACATCTCCAGCTGCTTCGAAGGACGTTTTTGCACTGGCTGGTACCTGCTGGTGGGTCCCACTCACGGGGCTCTGAGGAAGAAGCTCTGTGTCCAGACATGGCCAAGGGTGGACCTCCCTCTTAGGATTTCACTACCAAGGACTTGAGAGCATCTGTCCTAGGAATGATACTCCAAAGATGTGTTTCACTGCAGGTTGTGCCCTTTGGGATTCAGCCTCCTAGAACTAAAGCACCAGTAAATTAAAAAAGTCAAATACAGAAATGATATGAACATTTTAACCAAAGTGAAGAATAGATCACAGTCTTGCCTTGACAAGATTCTCATGGTAATGTCATACGCCATTCTGTCAGTAATTATTAATGAATACTATGAACTATATGAAATTTTCACTTTTTTTCTCATAGTCTTACATTTCTTTTAAATTATTTATTATCTGTCTAGTGAAATTAACTTTGTACTCCATAATAGAGAACTCAACACATTTACAGTTATTAATGTCTGCCGAAGGACCATGTTTTAAGTATTGAAAGATTTTATGGATTTTTTAATAACATTTTTTGACACCACTTTTTTTTTGTACTTCATGGTCTTTTCTCTATTTTTATAGGCCACAAAACTCTTAAAGGTGTTCCTTGTGCTGTAAAGTTTTTTTTTCTCAAGGGAGCATGTGTCTTTTTTTTTCAGAACATTATATAGAGATATTTTGCCATGCACGAGATTTTTATTCACAATAGGTAATAGTTAAAAAAAGAAAAAAGTGCTCTAAACAAAAAATCAAATCATTCAAGTCAGGAAGAACATCAACAGGAGTTTGTTTATGCTGTTTATTAGAGAGATGCTACTAATACCAAATGGTCTGCAAAGACCCACAGATAAAGGTTCCTTGTGCTTAGTAAATTGCAATGATAATTTTGCTGAAAATTGAATGTATTTAGACATAATTCCCAGTGCAGGTAATGATCCTGCTTCCTACAGGACACAATCCATCAAGAGTACTCCAAAAACACTCTCAGAGTGCCTTTATTTGATTGAGTCCATCTGGGAACTCCACATATGTAAGAAATAAGGTTTGCAGTTAATTGGCAAAAGCATAAAAGATTTGAGAAATGTTCTTCTGCACAGGAGGACATAATCCATGTTCATAGAAAGTCATATTTGACTCACAGATGAGTTCCATCTTGAAGACAAGTTCCTGCTATTTCCAGCAGAGCTGGAACTGAAGCATCTGCTGCTGTCACACAATCACCCATTTGCCCAAAGCCTTTCAGGACAGAGATTGTTCCTCCTGCACATGGGGACATGCAAGAAATGCCACTGCCAAGGAACTTCTCACAGCAACCGAGTTACTTTTCTTACATAAATCTTCTAAACAAAACAATCTCTCATAATAAAGTAACATTTACTGGAGCCATCCGCTTATGCCAGAGACAACAGAAAGTTGCTATATAGCTCTGACCCAAGAGGATGTTTACAGTGTGAGATTTGTTTAGCCAAATTGGTATAATTTGCTTAGCAAAATTGGTATAATATGTGCCATATGCTCTCTTATTTACAGTTTTTTATTAGATGAGGAGCACAAGCAACTTTCCAGCTCTGTGCCTTCCCATGTGTCATAGCTGTTCATCACAGCTGGAATCATCCTCCTGTGGCAATCTGTAACCGAATAGTGTGTTCCTTGAATTTTTTATCTGATCTCTGGCAATAGAGGAAAGTTGCTGCTGCTGAGCCTGATTTCCTGAAACCTGACCTGATAGAATGGAACACGCAAGGAATATGGAACATTAATGGTTTTCTGATGATGTTCTGTATTAATCTTGGGAGAAAATCTCCTTTGGAGAATGTTTCCAGCAGATAGCCTGGGACACTCTGGAGTAAGTGTTTTAGTAAGAAACAGTAAGCTTTGTGTTATCAACCCTCCTGAAGCTGCAGCAGCAGTAGTATATTAATATAAATTAGCATAAATTGTCAAAAACAGTCTGAAGTGAAGGGTTAAAAGTGTCAGCCACCATAGAAGGGCTTTTACATTCCTCCTGGCCTCCTTGAGGGGACTGACCATTGATACTTTGACATACAGTGGAAAATTAGGGAGTAAGCCACAAAGACCCAGGGAAAAAAAAAATCTGGAATGACATAAATGTCAGATTGACCAAGGAATTGCTTTTCTTGTATTCATGAGTGAGATTTCGCTTCTGCAAATACAGTTAATAATTCTGTCCCAGTTTAAATGAGACACAGGTGTTTTGCTGAGGATGAATTATGAGAAAAAGACCCAAATTCCTCCCTCTACGCAATTATAAATCTGAAATTAAGAGGCTCTGATTGAGGGGAAAAAAAATATGGAAAAGGGAAAAATAGCAGCCCTTTCTTAAAAGGTATGTTTGTTTTGGCAGAAACAAGGAAAGAAAACAAGTAAAACAACCAAACATTGCTCCTATACCCACAAATAATACCCTTCAAAACACACTAATAAACAAGCAAAGAAAAAAAAGGTAAACAGTTCCGTTTGTACCCTTTGGTGCAATTCTAACCACAGTCAACAGGGGGCACTATTAGGTCACCAGAGACGTAGAGCTTGTAGTGTCCTGTGGCAGTCACCAGGTAGCGCTGTTGGATCACTGGAGATGCAGAGCAGTTCTTCATGCTGGCCAGCAGGGGGTGCTGTGGAATCACTGGTCGTTGCCACGTGGGGGTAACACCCTCCGGGGTGTGTTGGAGAAACCAAAAAAAAAATTTAATTTCCCTCCTCTCCCCCACACACTGGGAAAGGGGGGAGAGAGAGGGGGGAAAAAGAGAAGGGGGAGAGAAACAACAAAAAAAGTCCTCCCCAATGGGAAAAAACCCCCCAAAACTCACTTTGTTCGGCTGGTCGAATCGTGCGGCACAGTCCTCTCTCTCACCCTGATGTGCACAAGGACCACTGCCAGGAAAGAAACAAATGGAAACTGGGAAGGGGGAAAAAACCCTCCAGAAAACAGCTCCTCTCTGATGAAAAATCCAAGCAGGATCCACAGCAGGCAAGCAGGCTGAGAACAGAAAGAACCACCGAGCTTCCACTCTGACCCCATTCCAGCCTCCACAGCAAGCCCAAAACTCCTCTGCCCCTTTCCCAGGAGATGAGAGAAAAAAGTAAAGAGGAGCTCATCCTTCCTCTGTTTCCTAGGAGATGAGATTCTGAGCAATTAGCCAAAAAGCCATTTCTTTTGTGTCCTTTTAAGTGCCCACTTAACAACCCTGCATGCAGTGGGCAGAGGAAAGGGAAAAAAATCCTGCCCAGTTTCCAAGAATCAGCAAAACCATGACAAATTCAAAATCCTTCTTGTGTCTGAGAAGGAGGGGAGTCTTTTCCTTTACTGACAGAGGTGTATTTCTGCTGGCCCTTTCTATTAGTTAATGTGTTTTCAAGTGGTACCCACGCAGCATAAGTAACTGGGGGAAGTGAGTGACTTCTAGTTTTTACACCAGTTGAATTTTTGAGAGTAATCCAAAGTCATAGGCAAATAAGAGGAAGCTGAGCCTTTGGTTAACTGGAGGGAGTAACAGGGCAGCAATTAACTTTGAAAAGTCAACAGTGAGTAAATTAGGCATACAATGCAAGAACAAATAAACATGGGAATATTCTGCTATTTCTCTAAAGTGGTTTTCAGGCTACCCTCATAGGGAGTGTTGATCACTGGATCAATTCCACTCAATGGAAAAAGTTTCTATACAGCTCTGAATGTCTTTTCATTTTACCTGATGGTGGGTTTTCATCCAGTGGCTAAAGAAGTGGCACTTGCAATGGCTAGACTTACAATGTTCCATTTGTTGTTTCTGGTTACACTTTTCCTGAACTTGCTGTTGCTGTTGATATATCATGTCTCTGTGCAGAGCCTGCTTCCTCTGCACCATTCTCACTCAGAAAGAAATAGGAGGCTGTTAGGAATTATATTGCTTTATTAAAGTACCATTGACCATAATCAGTAGGCAAGAAAGAGCACCTTCACTCTCTGGTAAAATGGAGTCAATGGGGTTTATCTCAAAGCACAGTGCAGCAGCAAACTTGATAACTATTACTCCTTTTAATTTTATCTCAGCCTATTCTTAAATCTCTAGCAAGTGTACATACATTTTTTGAGGATCTTCACTAAAAATAGACCGAGCGTGCTAATTTGGCTGTAAACATAATACATCTGGCATCTTTGAAGTAAGATGTTTCATGATTTCACTGAAATCAAAACAGCTTATTAAACTGTTAATTAAGCATCTTCATCTGGTGGGCCACAGCCTATAGAAATAACACTGTGAATAGTAAAATGAAGGAAACATAAAAAGAGTTTCTTTTGATCTGGAGGTTTTCCCCATCAGAATGAGATCACGAATGCTTCATTATGTTTTACAGACTGATGGAAGTTCAAAGCTAACACTAGACAGAAATTGGTTGTCATTACTTGATTAAAAATAGATCATTCAATCAGATATGGTTATTGGTTATGGTAATTCCTGCAAGACTGCATCCGTGAATAAAAACAGCAACTATGGGAATCATACAGGGTCTCTTTTTGGAGCACCATTTCTACTGATGGAAATAAACTTAAGCATTTTACTATGGAATGCCAGAAATAAAATAGGAAGTAAGATGATGGGGGCATTGAAAAAGATGCAAGTTTCATCTAATGTGGAGCTGTCCCTAGCTGACTGCCAAAGGACCAAGAATGTGCCTCAACTGACTGGGGGTAGCAACAAAAGCCCATTATTGACTACTTTCAGTCAAACATCTCTGCAAAATCTGCCTACAGAAAGGAGCTGGGGATTCAGGAGCAAAGCAAAGCACCTCTACAGAACTTGATAAGAGGTATTCACTCACTCCAAGTGCAAAAACCATCCACAGCCAAGGTCCTGCTGCCACACTGCTTAAACTCTGAGATCTGAGAGAAATGAAGAAATAATAAAGAATTGGTCAGGAGTATAATTTCCAATGAATTTGGTGTAAAAATACATACTTCATTGCTCACACATATCTTCAAAAACTGGGTGCTGATGAAAATGCCTGACAGTTTTGTAGAAAGAAATGGATTAAAGCTCTTGAAAATATAAAATGTATGCAAGCACTTGCTTTGAATACCAATCATAAATGGAGACCCTACTTCTTCAGGAACTCCTTGACACAGTTTTATTCTCTGGACTTCTTGGGAGGATTTTTTTCACATCAATACATTCTTTGTTTTATGTCGGGAAAAAAGTGAATGAGCTCTAAATATATATACTTACATATATATATATGTAACTGCATATGATGGTTAAAGGAAATTTATAGGAAACACTTCATGTTAAGCAAACAATTTTTTTAAATTAACATCTGGTAGAAGTGAATATGACACAAATCACATCTAGCTGGAATGAGTTTTTACTTACTGTAGGAAAGGTGTTGATATATAGTGTAATACAGAATGGAGAATAACCAGACTTTTTCCATTTGCCTCAAGACCTTTCCATTGATGTTATAGCTTCCAAACTTTTCACTAAATTTTCATCTAAGAGTTGTTATGGCCATTTTTGATATCACTGTTATCAAAAATCATTAATAATATGAAACTGTAATTATTTAATTGGATGCTGTGATACAGTAGCCTGGAGAGTTTAATTATGATACCCATAGGAGAGAAATTATGTTCAGAAATTTGAACAGGATCAACCTGATTCGAGATTTAAATCAGCTAAAAGAAATAATAATGTGCTCTTTCATTTCCTCCCCCATTTCCAGTGCTAGTACTCAAACAATACCTCCAAGAATATTACTGCATAAGCCTCCGTTTGGAGGAATTTTGCCATCATATTTCTATGGGAAGTTGGTTGCTTTCATTACTCCTTCTGGGAATACAGGCTATTAACACCTCTAAAGTAATTCTGCCCCTGTAAATATTTCTGGAGGAGAAATGACTGTGGATGAGGCAGACCATCGAGCTGTGTAGAAAGCAGTAGCTTTAATGAGCAAAACCATGACAAACAAGACATTTGGGGATGAAAGTAACAAACAGGCAGCCACAGTAGGTTCATTCCTAGTCTACTCTATTTCTGCATTGGATGGCTAGAGGTACATTTTGAAGAGAACTACTGGCACAAACACACAGCTGACGAAAGCATGGAAATCATTTCCAAGGTTGTATTGAATGACAATACTTTCTTCTTGAAAGAAAAGTTATACCAACATTTTCCAAGGTATAAACTGGATCTTGTGTATGTGCATTAAATGTTCACTGAGTACCTAACACATGGCTGTGATTGAAGAACATAAAAATTCCTCAAAATTTGGGTTTTCTTGTGGATGGGAAGGAAGAAATCAAGGTTCTAGGTTTAGCCAGGTGCTTGGTATTTATTTTTGAGGGCTTGGTATTTATTTTTGAGGGCTGAACTCTTTGTCAACAAAACAGTGCAGAGATACATCTGCTTTGTCCGGTTTGGTTCACAAGCTCTCCAGCTCTGAAAGTCTATTTGAAACTGTGAGGAAGGCAAAGAAGCTTTTCAGATTCAAGCAAACTGTCCTTCCTTGAGGAAAACTTCCCAACCACCACTGATGATGCAAGGGACAGAATATCCTGTGCTAAATAAAAACAAAGGGCTGCTCAGATTGTTCCAGCTCTACTTGATCCTCAAGGCAGAAAGAAAGATTGGGGGTTTTTGTCCCTGTGCCTGGGACAGCCAGGCAGGACAGTTTTGTGGGGCAGGACGGTTTCTCAAGGGTGAAACAGAGTTCACCAGGAATATGAGTGTTCATATCTCTCACCAGCACTTTTACTTCAGTAGTTTGACAAGTAGGCATTTGGTCCTCTGCAGGATTTTATGTTCTTTTTACATCCCTGTAGTCCTTTTTTTCCAATTTGATGCTCTGGTAGGAAAACCACAGGAGATGACATATGCCTGAGCTGCTAACATTGAAAGGTGCATTAGATGAAATTTTACAAAAATTAGGGTCTGTTCACTGCAAGCACAGTTTTACAAGAGTTTTTTGTCCAACATATGAACCATAGATAGTCTCAAAGCAAATAGAGGCAAATGAGCAAAGTCTGATGTACAGTGAGTATTTAGGAACAATAAAGTAGAGTAAAAAAGGTAATTTCCTCCAGGGTATTGCCCCTGAATCTGGGACTTTCTGGGTGCCTCACATAAAGTTTTACTGTTTGACACAGGAGTAAAACTTTCATCTAATTTTACTAATTTCAATCATTATCTCCTTTCTTTTATAAGATTAGTATGCTCAGTAAGAAGAATGGTTTCAGCTAATAAGGGTAATTTAATTGAAAGGCTATTCAACATCCTATTTCTTGAGCAAATGTTCCAAAGAGTCTTTCCCAACTCATTATTTGGTTTCACAGAGTTTAAGGTTATGTTAAGAACTACAAACCCCCTGATTATTTATTTAAAGGAATCCAAATATAGTTTCTTTTAATGCTTTGGTACCTAGAGAATAAAACAGCTGTCAGCAATCTGTTCTTCTGAGAGGCGTTCATGTGAACACTAAGTCTGTTGTTTCTAATTTCAAAAATACAGCCACAGTCAATAGTCAACCGCAGACAGGTGTGCAGTCCAAATATAAATTTTGTATTTGCCAGCACATATGCACATTAAATATGAAGATGGTAATACTGAATTTTACACAGTAGAACAGTAAGAGCTCTAAAATTAATATCAAATGCCTTGACACTGTCGGATGGTTACCAGGTGCCTTACACCATGAATTTCACACTGTTAGGGACATGATTTCTGGTATAATATGTCACTGAAATTGCCAAATTCAGGTGTTGAATTATGTAGGGTAAAATTTCTTATGCTGGACAGATTTAAGTGGCTTAATGCATGGAAGTTATTTTTGTCCCTTGTGCTCTGTGAGAATTTAATATAGACATTTTGAAGTGGACAAGCTAAGGATCACTGAACAAGGTCACCTGATAAAGTGCTGCAACCCCCCTTTTTATGGCCAGGTTGAATAGATCCACAATTTTTCTGAAAAAAACAAGTTTTTATTCTATAGTTCTAAATAATACAAAGTCCCAGCTTCAGACTTTTACTTTGCATACAGTGAGTAGAAAAGTATATTATAAAGTCCTGGCCATGTTGATATCAATGGCAAAATTCCTATGGAGTTTTAAACTGTGGCCACTGTCTCTAAATGGTACTATTATAACATCAAAAATTAATTAGATGGAGACTGAGTATAGAAGTAGGAGTTGCTTCATTTAGTATAACACATTGTGTGAATTAAAACTTACTTTTTATCTTTGTTTCCTCTCAACTAAGAACAACAACATGTCTGAGAATGTGTGGAAGAACTTGTGTGAAACCTCAAAGTAGATATTGAAGTTCTTGTGGAGTTTCTTTTTCCATGAAACAGCCTGCAAACATCCTTTTAAAAAAAGGGAGAGGAAGTTGAGGAATGAAACTGAGCATTCAAAGGTATTCCTGTATGAGAGTCTTATTTCATTTAGCCAGGAATAGAGTGCATACTGGACAAAAGGAGCATATTTTGACATGAGGGCACAATAGCTGCAACCATGAACATTCACACTCTCACTTTGCTCACAACTCCCTTTTTTTTCCAAGTTTACGTGATGCCTGGGATGTGTTACATGTCCACACATTTCTTATACAAGTATGGGACTGGAAATTGCCACCATGTGTGCCTCCATCTCTAAGCACTGGAAACACACTCTCTGCTGCAGTGGCTGGGAGCACCTTCGGTGAACAACCAGGACACCATCAAAAGCCATTGAAGTGGCAGAATAAACAGAGCACTTTACTGATAGCATTTTATTGCTTTGAAGGAAATGTCTGAGACTGGTAGTGATCCAGAGAGCCTCTTTAATTGGCCTATGGTTTTCTATTTAATAAAGTTTTGATAAGTCCAAGTTGATCTTGAGTAATGTGTTGGTACGGAAACAATCTAGTTCAAAGGATGATTCATTCGTTCCAGTGTGATAAAATGTTAAGCAGGGATAATTAAGTCCAGATTTTTAGATTCAAGAACTTGAGCTTCTGCATGGCTAATCAAACACATAATATGGTAAGATAATGCAGAAAGTCTGATCACATCTCACATGTCCCACCAGAAGCCTCATCTATCAAAAAAGGAATAATCCCATTCTCGAAGCAACTTGACAGTGCAGTTAGACACTGCACCAGAAACTATTCATTTCACATCTAGCCATCCATCCAAAATATAGTGGTTGAGCATTCATCTTGAAGGATTTCTGTAACCCACATGCTCTTTCACACAACTTTGTCAGTGTATATGAGCCTTCATTTTGATCTCCTGTTGGAAGTACTCAATTTATATCATTCTAGATCAAAGTGAATGTCAAAGCACTAAAATCTGGAATCAAATCTGGCAACCTTGAACATACCTTTTAATAATTCGACCACATGTGTACAGTTCTCAGATGCATCTCCATATTTTGGGAAGTGAAGTCTGACATGCAAAATGAAGTATGAGATTCACTACTAGAAACTGATATTTATCCAGGAGGTAATAGTTACTATATAGCACATTTTTCCCCTATTTAAGTAAAGGATACTGTGAGACAAATAAGACTTCAAAACATAAGATTTTGCCAAAAAGAAAGGAAAACCCACTAAATTTAGGATGTTTCTGAATAAGTAAGGAGACTGGTAGAGAAGAGATTGTAGAGGGGCAGTTGCTGTCGTAGTCTTCCTGTAAGATTTGGGCTACTTGTGCTAGAGGCAAAGAGGAAAATTATCACCAGAGAATAATTACTGAGTTCACACTGACATCTTTTTGGCATAATTGCCTTGTTTCCTGTACTTGATTGGCCACATTACAGCTGTCACTGCAATATGCCATTTTTGAAAAAATAAAATTATTATTCAAGACAAGGTCTTCACTGTTGAGTTGTATAATCCTCATGAAGTACATCATCTGAAGTTTCTGAAAATTCCACAGCTAATGTAAATACTAAGATATAAAGCAAAGACAAAATGGAAAGCAGCAACAAGTCTTGGGGCTAAATTACATCTTCATTTGGACTGTTGCAGCTGCAGTGAATAGAAAAGTCAGGCATTAGACTCTAATGTGTGCAAATGTATCTCCAGTGTAATTATGATCTGACTTCCAAAATAGGTTTTAGAAAATTATAAAAAAGCTACGTTTGTTTCTGCCTGGAAAAAAGTCTGAAGGAAAGAAGTTACTTCAGGAGTTTCAATGTTGTTCAAAGAAACCACAGCCATATCACCAAGGTGTCCTTTAGAAACTGTGGAGTGTGATTGGACCGACTAACGTGAATTAACCAAAAAGCACAATAAGATAGAATGCTTAAAGGGTTTGTGAGAAATCATGCTTGGGCACTTGAAAATTTTCTACTTTTTTTGGCTGTTCAAAAGACACCTTCACAGAAAGAGACACAATTTTTCATTATGGGATACTGAAAAGTGCTCCAAAATGGGCAGAATTGGATAGATGGAAAAAAGTTCCTATTTTAACACAGAATTGTAGTTCATTAAAGACAGTGAGGAGACAGAAGAGAAATTAGAACTTGACATTCACCATTTTAAGCCAGATATAATGCCAGGAACAGAGAAATTATTAGATTACTAGAAAGAAACAAGACTAATTGTATAAAATTTTCCCTGTTTCAGGACATTAGCTTGCTAACTGAGGCCAGAAGAACTGAAACCTAGCAAGCAGCATTTTATAAAAAACAGGAACTGCAGCTCATACCACTGTTCCCAGTACCCCTAGCAGATGTGAGTTCCTTCAACACACTAAGTTTGGGAGTTTGGAACCATGCCAAGAATGCCATCAATAAGCAGCCCCTAGCAGGATTCAAAGGATATCTTCTGCTACACAGCAGCATGGAGGTTTTGTTTCTGTTACTGTGATTTATTTTATTCTGTGGAGCTTCTTTTTGTTTCCAATGTTTGGATGATGGGTCTACTAGAAACGTGTCATCAGAAGACAACCACATTTCCCCTCCATTATTATATGCGCAAAAGAGAATCAGCAAGACTGTCACCTCTGAATGCTCCTGGTTGGGGAAATCTCCAGGGAAATACATGCATAGGAAGAAATATTTAAATGTCTATTTCTGCATCACACGTGCTTCAGAATATGTCAGAGCCTGAGTAAAACTGCATTGAGTTACTTAGGGTTGGAATAACACCAGTAAATGTCAAACAATAATTGAACACTCAGAGAACTTGAGCTCCATTTTTGTCTAGGGAGACATTATAAGATTATATTTCTTCATAAATATCCTTGTGAAATTTCTCCTAAACCACAATCTTAATCAAACAAGACTTAATAAAAGTAGGAAATTTATTTTAAATGGAAAAACCCCGATTTTTTTATTTTTTGCACTCTGGGAAAGGATTTGCACAAATGCTTAAAAGTTCCTAGGTTTGGCTATTTCTTCATACTTCTCCAGATTTTTTCCTCTAGAAAGAGAATGAAATGTTAATACAAAACAGTTCGAGGTTTGCATCATATTAATATACTGATTTTCTCAAGAAAAGAGGAAATCTTACTGTGGAGGAACAGGCAATGTCCTGAGGACAACCTGAAATGCCAACTTAGCATTTTTGCACTTCAAAAATATCTTTGACATTTATAAACATCCATGATGGTAAAATTGAGGCTGTTAAAAATACATGGTTTACTTCAGTAGTTTATAATTCACAGTGGCATTTAGTGGGTGGAGTTGTAAATTAGTAAGTGGACTGCTGCCACAGCAGAGTAGGCTGCTGATCTGCAAAGGAGAATCTTTGCTAAGAATAGGAATGTGGTCACGATGGTAATGAACAAGGGCTCAGCCTGCCTGAAACGTTGATGGGAGATCAGGAGATGTTTGTTGGATGTGTAACAGCTGCTCTAGAAATTAGATGTTATCAAAGATTTGTTTGAAAGATTGAATTGGATGAAAGGCATGCAAAGCTTAACCAGAAAGACCTGGTTTCAATTTTTAGCAGCACCACCTAAAGGCAGAGTAGCAAATGAAATATTTATGTTGTCGATAAATTGGAAGGTACAATTTTACAGCCAACAAAATCCTGTATTTATTCTGCTGCAAGAGGGAGGTAAGATTGCAGCAGTCTCTACACATAAAAGCATCTTTCTCCCTTTTGCTTGTAGATGAAGTAGATTAATCTGCCACGAAAGCATTATAATATGTTAATCAGGTATTTGATCTGGTATGTCAAACACTTAAACAAAAAAGTCAGCTACTCCCTGGAAACAATATTAATGTCCTCAATAAATTCAGCATTTTAAAGACACTAGATTTTCTGGGGCAGAGAGGGGGATGAAGATGGGGAATACTTACCACTAACCCTTTGGACTGTTAGTAGCTGTAAAAAGCCTTATCCCAAGGTTGCAAGCCAACATCATTATATCAGAAATCCTGAGTGAAAGGTGCAGATAGACAGATGTGGATGGCAAGGTAAAAAACATGCCACCTTCAAACTTTTGGACACTTTATTTACTGAGTGACAGCTGCTATGGGATTGCTTTTCAGCCAGCAGTAGTAGTAGTAGTCAAGAAAATATACTGAACTCGAATGCATAACAGACTGACCTGTGTGACTGCAATAATTTCATGTTTTTGACTGCTTGAATTCCCAATCAGCAGACACCAACACAGTGCTCTCACTTTTCTGGCTTAAGAACCATGCCTGTGCTATGTCAGCCTCAAAGTGATCCACAGGAAACTTTCACTGAAAACAAAACAAAACAAAACAAATCTGTATGAAATCATTGTGTCTACTTCACACTCTGCACAGCCCTTTCCTTTGGGGCCCTGCTTTGATCCCTGTTTGTGCTGGCCAGCTCTCAGCCCCCCAGTGCAGTAAGGGCTGCACACAGATGTTACACTGCTAACAGTTTGTCAGCAGAGTAAAACAGGTCCCTTATTCTATAGAAAAATTAACAACAAAGTGATTTTGTCACAAAAAGTTTAATCTGGCTCTTTTTTGAGTCAGGACACCAGACAGGATTCTAGTAGAAGATATTTTGAGCTGCATGATAGCAGTCCCTCCTTAAACTTTTCCCAGATATCCAAGTGTTGATTTCATTCACCATTAAATAGACAAAAGAACTTCTTGAAAGGCATGGTGTGCTAGTAACCTATCACACTCCACTGAGGACTCATCCAGATGGTGCTCAATGATTGCTGGGTGTCTCGTATAAAGATATCCCTTAAGTTTCCTATAAATAAAATAAAGAATACAGGAATAAACAACATCTTTTTTCTCTAAAGGAGTTAAAGATCTTTAAAATGCAAACACCAGGATCAGCTAACACCAGTTCAAGAAGAAACTGAGAAAAATCAAGTGATGTTTGTGACTAGCAGCCCTATTTCTGCCCTGCAAACACCCCCAAACAAACAAACAAACAAACAGGTAATGGAGAGCCATAAAAACCAAGCAGAACAAACTAAAAAAAAAAAACTAAAAAGGAAAAAACTATCTAATTTCCTGGAAAGCAAAAGATAGTCTGAAATCAAGTTACTGTAAATCACTGTATCATGTAGCAATGAAAAGTGTTCTTTTTCATGACGACCTTTTAAAAACCAGTCACAGACTAGATTGAACCACTTATTTCCAAAATCTTTCCCTCATACATGATGACTTTCAAAAATGTTTTGGTATTTCATAAGTAGCACAAGCAGAACTAAATGAATACAGATATTTCTAAGAGTGTGTCTGTAATGCAACCCCCCCTCTCCACATTTAACAGAAATATTTGTTACTAGCATGTCATATATAATAAATTATAATTTTATTTTTAAAAAGTGCTCACAAGCAGATCATTAACACATTACTGTTTGTTGGGATGGATAAGCTTTTGCCAAAAAAAAAAAAAAGAAAACAAAAAAACTAAACCCATCAATATTCAACACATTACTAATAACTAAAAATGAAACGGAACAGGTATTGTCCATGCATGAACTAACTTTTGTTTTCTATCAAAAAATACATATTATTAATGACATGTTGTAAATTACATAAATTTAACTGAATGCACTACTTTTCCAAAAACGTATCACAGCATATATCTATAAAACCAAGTAGAATTTAGAATTAAAACCAAAATCAGAACTGTTTTTTGTATTATCCCTGTATCAGTTGAATATTTACATGTGTTTAACCCGAGGCACAAGTCAGTCTCACTCAACAGCAGCTCTTGAGCTCCAACACAAACACTTAAATATCTGCCTTACTGGACCTGTGTCACCATGAAAGGTGGCACATTCAGAGCTTAAATTATATATGCATCTAAAATACTTTCCTACTTATATTTGTAAAATATTACTTTAGTATATTCCTGAGCATTATGGAATGTAGGGTAAAAAAGGCTGGATGGGACAGCCTTGTGGTGGCAACTCTCCCATGCAGTGCAGCAGTTCATGATATATTGGTGCTAAACTACAAGGCAGAGAAAGGAAGGGAACCTAATGCTCTAAATTTTTACCTGTCTTAATAGCTTAGATATCATTTTCTCAGGCAACTAGGTTCCTACAGTAACAGAAGTGTAATGACTGATAAACACTATATAATTCTAGATATTTAAAATACGCAAATTACTATTCAACTAGCCCATGGGTGTTTTCTTCCTGCATGTGATTTGAAAGATAGCCTGTGATGACTTGCATTTACTGTGGACTAAAAGGACACATGGAAGGTTTTACAGCAGAAGACCTAACAAAGGTAGTCAATTCATAGACCAATTTACAACTTTGTGTGCCTACCCCACACTTACACTCCTGCCACTGCTGTTATGCAGTCTGCCTTTTCACTTCTGTGCCATGAATAATATAACTGTTCATATATCAGTAATACCAGGACCACTTCCTATATGACCAGCCAGTAGGATATAAAGAAATGACTGACCTGCTTCTTCCTGCCCACAACAGACATTTTGCTAGGGAAGAACTAACACTGGAGTACTCAATCCTGAAAAATACTATAAGAACTATAAGAACTCAACAGCTTTTTCTCCAGCTTTTCCTTACAGCCAAATCTTGAAAAGTTTCTTCACTTTAAAATAGGTTAAAGAGTTCAGCCAAACATTGTTACATATGCAGCTTTCAAAAACTGCACATAATTCTGAATGCTCTGGTTCCTGTTCTCTGATTTCTGCAGGCTGTTCTCCAGCTCTTTCAAACATACTTCATGGTGCTTTTCATTCTGGTAAAAAAAGATAAATGCAAAGCAACTTAGAAATAATGTGTAAATTAATCAAAATAATAATCTAAGACAACTGGTACCTAATTTTTATAGCCTTACTTACTTGTAAAAGTTTTCAGAGACTCCACAAAAACAAAGGTGATAAAAAAGGTCTCAAAAATATTGAAACTTTTATTTATGTTAAGTAAGGATCAAACTGAACATGTTTAAATAGGTTTATAGCCCAAAAAGGCCTTGGAACATAACAACCAACTTCCTGAATTTTTATCATGAAAGATTCCTGGCATCTCAAAACTATTATGGACAACTGTTAAGTCAATGGGAAATGTCAATGTGCAAAGTATGTTTTCAAGTTGAATTAATTTGCTGTTCTGAAAAGAGTGTATCAATTGTATTAGTAGTGTGTTAGGTTAAAGGAACTTTTTCTGTAAATGGTGATATGGTAAGTCATTTCTTAAATCACGAACAGTATTATTTACTCACATGGTGAAATATGGCGAGGAGTTGGTTTTTTTCTTCTTTCCCCTCTCTCACTTCATTTTCAAGAACTAGCAGTTTTATCTGAAAGGCTTGTTCTCTGTATGACATTTTTTCCTGTTCTTCAGCTACCTATAAAAGTAAGGAGAGAGAAATTATATATATTTACTCTTTCTTAAAGCCCAAATTAAATTATTTTCTTATATAACATTAATAGCTCTATTTCACACTCTTTCATCTAATGCTTTACTTCTTTCCTATGCACAGAAATGAAAACAAAACGGAGAAATATTCTGGATAAATTTGAAAGATATTTCAATTTGAAAAAAAATGTAGTATTATTGGGAGGGAAACCCTTTTTTAACTCATTTTTTAATTAAGCCAAACTTGTAATTTTTTTTAAAAAACCAAAAAAATATCCTCAGAGAGTACTGAAAAAAAATAAGATAGTTTATTTCAACATGATTAATCTGAAATTACAGCTTCATACATATTTTCTGACTAAACTAATACAATTACTATAATCTAAATTTCTACACTTCCTCTTACATTTGATTTACTGTTTGCATCCATTCTACCAATGACAAAATTGAACTTAATATTGAAAGCATGCAAATTCTTCCTTTAAAAAGAGAAGGATTTCAATGCCAAAGTTCTTGGGGGCTTCCTATTCCAAAAAAAATAAAAGGCAAGATTAAGCTTATCTTATCCCATCATTTTTTCTCGAACACATTTGCTTTTAATGCTGTTTTTAAATAGAAAGTGACAAACAAGATTGAGAGATGTATTAAATCACCAGTACCATTTTTCTCCCCTTTTCCAAAGCAGATTCAAGTTGTCTGGTTAATGCATTATATTCTGCAATTTTCTCTTCAAGCTTCAATTTACTGTACTGAAGACTCTGATCTTGTGTTCTGAGCTGACAAGCAAGTTCTTCATTCTGAAATTCCATCTTTCCTAATTGCCTTTACGCAAAACAGATTAATGCATTATAATCCACTATAGCAGAAAAGTGTAGGAATTAATTTCCATCAGATTTTTAAAGGTCACCTTTTAAGTTCTTCATATTTCCTCTGAATGTTACAGTTCTCTTCTTCTAAGGAAAGACTGCCCATAGAAGTTACACTATTGTCATCCTGTGAAAAGGATAGTTTATTTCTAGTTGAAGAGACCTATATGCAGTATCTTGCTAGACTAAAGTAAGCTTCCCTATTAAAATCCAATCAAACAATTTAATTGTAATTTCAGGTAAATTATATACTATACTCAGATAAATGACATATTTAATTCAAGTAAACATTATCTTGTATTTAAAACAAATAAATACAGCCAAAGAAGCAGTCTAAAAGTTTGTGTGAACACTTTAAGATTGAAAACCTGTTACGTAACAAAATGAACTCCTAAAAAACTTCATATGCTGCTCGTGCAGCCTTATGTGTTAGGAGTTGGTCAGGTCTACCTCCCAGCAAAAATAAGCTCCCTCATACTAGAGTCACAGAAAGCATAAAAATAATACTGCATATATATGTGTGGTTATTGCAGAAAAACAATGCAGCACGGACAAAGAATTTTGGAAAGAAATGATCAACAAAAAAGAAAACCAAGTTAATGAAAAGAGGTGTATCAGCAGTGGAAGCTGAAGAAAGCAAGAAGTCAAACTATTTTCCCTTGCCCAGCATCCAGAGGGCTCAACTTTCACGTGTTTTCTTTTAAATCTCAGAACATCTCATTAGTGATGAGATTATTGCTCTTGCTACACCCCATCAACAGCAGATTAGCAATAAACAGCCACATCAAGAGCCTTCTGGCACCATTATTAAAGGAACAGCCACCATCATTCACTGGACCACCTCAAGCAGTCCCATCCAGCAATCTGAGCTAGTCTGCCTGATTTTGGTTGTGTGAATCACAGGCTGTTCAGCTGGCAGACTGGTAGTAGCAGAAACTAGTCCCCCTGAAACCCAGAAGAGTATTTCTGTACATGTGCAATTGCTTCAAAAGGAATTTTCCTAAATTCTGGTCACAAGCTCAAGGGTCAGAACCTCTAAGGGACATCACCAAGACCTAATGCTGATATTTAATTACGGTTCCATCAGACTAGTGATTTTGTGCCCAGTTACTTCACTATACTTAAGAGGTTCTTTTGCACTTTTTCAGGAAAATGTTGTTATATTGAAATTACATACATCATTTTACATGATGTATTAATTTTGCACCCCAAAATTAACTGTTGCCTAAGTACTTCATTAAGCAGTGACGGATTTATAAGTTTATGAGCATTCCTGGAAGAATTATTTAAAATTACGCAAACAAGCACCAAAGTTGATGTTATAAAGATCATCTTGACATGAAATTAAAACAAAATCAAGGACTGTGATTTTTATAAACATATGAAGACTATGGGAGCCCAGAGGCTCACTGTGCTTCAGCTGAAGTTTTCCCACTGACACAGAACTGATGTTCCCACCCTACTGATTCAAAAACCTTTGTTATTTGTGTTTTAGCAGGGTATCCTTGTATAACTCAAAAGCTCATTTAAAAAAAAAAAAAAACACACACAGAAGAAAATAAGAAAAACCTTAAACTTACCCTGCCATTGAAACTGATGTCACAGAAAAAAAAAGCTGAAGAAAATTCATACTCAGACTTTGGAGAAAATACAAGTATTAGTGTTAAATACAGCCAAAAATAGAAATTTCCTATTAAAGCATGTTTTAAAATATTTAATCAACTAAAATAATGTAATAATTAAAATACTCTGCTTCAAGAATGTAATTTATTGGATTAAATATTGTATGGTTTATGAATTAGCCATTAAAGACTAAGGTAGAATTAAATTATTTCACTATATACAAACAGTAACGAGACTTGCACATTTATTTCCAGGGAAGAATTCCTCAATGCATCTCAGGACATAAGTATTCAAAAAGATCAAGAATATGCTCACTCTGAAAATAACTACTCTTGTGACATAATGAATTCACGTGAATACACTTGGCAACAGTTTTATTTGCATTGTGCTATTTCTACAGAAGAAGCTTTTGATTTATGAAGCAAATAACAAAGGAAACCGAAAACTGTCACACATGCTAAGAGGAAAAAAATGTCCCCGAGACTTTTTTTCCACATAATTTTCTCATTTATCTTTAAAAATCAGCATGTTCTAACCACCTGAACCTGCAGCTTCCTAAGGGCTTCGCATTTCTGTGCATGGATCCTTTCCCAGAACATAAGTGTTTGCTTTTCCTCAGCTGCTTTCAGCAAGTCACAAACATGTTCTAACTCCTTTAACTCTGCCTCTGCTCTGTCCCTCACCTGCATAGTAGCATCACAGGAGAAAAATGTAAGTGTAAAACCATAAATTAATTGTTGTAGTACTTTATGGATGTCCATGTGAGTAACAAAGCTGAAATTCTACACAATTTGCATATTACTTGTTTTATAAAATACTGACAAAGATACAAGTTAACCATTGGAGAAATTCCTGTCTCTGACAACATTTCATTACAGACTCAGTAACACAGTGAACAAAATTATGCAGGTCTTAGCAGTTCATTATGCAATACCCAAACTTGGATTTTATTTTTATAGCAATACATTTTGGGAGATGGCATACAGACACACTAAGTAGCTTACAGAAAAAATTCTGACCATACAATTATTGTAGTATTTGAAAAGAAAGCAGCACCTCATACCATCTGAAGCCACATACAATACTGTGTAAATATTATTTGTGAGATGAGAAAACATTTTTCTGCATTCTAAATCTCCATCATGGAAAGTTAAAGTTAGTATGAAATAAAAAGAACACCTAAGATGCTTCTCTGCAAGGACTAATTTTGTTCTCTGAAATAGAACATTGCAGGCAAAGCCTGTCCCTGTCTCGGCTTTATTGTTTAAAAAAATATGTGTTTTGATGAGTTGTGGAACTGGGAAAGGTGACTTTCATTCTAATCTCGTATCTTTTTTGGATGTTTAAGA